>NC_137617.1:27580489-27855489 GCF_963280865.1 Gymnoscopelus braueri | reverse complement strand
AATTGCTTCTCCCAAAGGCAAAACCAAACTGTAACAAAGCCATGCTGAGATATGTGCAGCATGTTCCCACAGCAATGTTAGCATGTATTTGTATATCACTATTCAACAACCATGTGGGATGTTTTGCAAAAGAGCTGCACGCTGCAAGAAAACAATCAATGACTAAGTTACATTTCAGCTTCATTTATGCATAATTGCCAACACGTATAACTAGACTGATTTTATCCCGCAGAGGAAATTCAGTTTTCAGCTTCACCCACTTGAGCGATAGGCTCTATATGCACAGCAGCCATAGTGTGAAGACATTCACAGCTGTGTTACCAATGATACTAATGAAGGCTCTGTTCCATTCTGGTCAAACAGAGTCAGGGTGCTGATATTGTTGCATGTTGGCTCACTGGAAACACTCTGCTACACCAGTGGGACAAAAATGTGGGTCCAGGGACCCTCATGGTTCCTTCAGGGGGTTCCAAATGGCCCCTTACGGGTGTGTAACTCTGAGAGTGTACAAATGGAACCAAATGGTTCCATTTGGTTCCATTTGTACTCTCTCAGAGTTATGGGGGTCGTGAGAACCACTGTGCTACACTAAATGGAACAGAGCCTTCATTAGTGTCATTGGTAACACCTGTGAAGGAAGTGATAATATGGCTGCTGTGCATAGAGCCTATTGCCGGGCCCTGGCGGTCACTCTACCCATTCAGCTACAGTATGGCTGCCCCCGTCAGACAACATAGTGGTTCTCAAACATTTTCATGTCAAGGACCTGCAAATTGATACGTATTTGGAGAGGAGAGAAGGCAGCAAGGAAGGGAGGGGGAGGGAAGGAAGGAGGAGAGAAGGAAGGAAGGAAGGAGAAGAGGAGAGAAGGAAGGAAGAGAAGAGGAAGTAGATAGAAAGATGTGCATAGACATATATTAGATAGAATCTATATAATAGATCATGGGGTTCAATTCCCTGCAGTGTCCTGCTACTGTATATGCTATAATTGGTCCTCACTAATGATTATTAAAAGACGGTACCATTTTTGTCTATTAGGTCTATTAGGGCTAGTGAAAACCCGCCTACCAGTGACATCATCTGTAGGCAGGTTTGGGGATTTCAAGAACTTTTTTTTCTCCCCTGTTTTTTTATGTGAGAACAATGGCTTCTACGTCAGCATGCTAACTTTCCAGGAGGAGAAAGGCTGAAGTTTCAATTAGTTGGAATCCTAATGATTGATGTCACAGGTAAGCATGTTTCTGAACTGTCCACAGCCCACAAATGAGACACAAAGGCCCATTTTCCACCAAAATAACTTTGGTTCTAGAACTGGTTCCGTTCTAGATTCTTGGAACCTTGGTGCTTTCACGGAACCGGCCGCAAACCGGCCTGGGCCTGCGTTTCGACTAGTTTTAAGCAGAATCATTGTAATCTGGGGCAGCATAGCTGGATGGTTAGAGAGCCTGCCTGGGGAGGAGGGAATCCCCAGTTGCCCCCGGTTCGATGCCTGGCCAGCAATGTGTTGAATATGACTGTTCGAAGTGTCAATTTCACGGTGGAAATTCAGTTGTCAACTAGAAAAAGTGCTCCTCGGAGCACAGGTCTCCGCCAGGTCAGGTAGGTTATTGTGGCCTCCTGGTGGCGCTATAATAGGCCAATGTGAAAAGGGTGCCATTTCTTCTTAGGCCTTGCACGGCAATCGGACACTGCATTCATGATTTGAGGCATTTTGTTCAAAAAATGTGTTTTGCTAAATTAGACCCGCTGGTGGCGCTATAACAGGCCAATGTCAAAAGGGTGGCATTTGCTCCTCAACATAGTGTGAATGTGCGTGCAAAGTTTGACCGCAATCGGATGCTGCATTCATGATTTGCGGCATTTTGTTCAAAACAAGCCACTACTGCAAACTTTAGATGTCAATCTTAGCCAATCAGGATGGAATGTGAAAAATCAAACACATCCGTCTTGATCACATGACTATAGAGATCATGTGTACCGATTTGCGTGAAATTTGGATCAAATCGGAAGGAGTAATATACAAAAAATTGTTTTACATAAGTCGGCCTCCTGGTGGCGCTCTAAAAGGCAGATGTGAAAAATGCAGGGCAAGGGTTTTTCCTTGACCTCTAGGGAGTGCGCTTACAAAGTTTTACACAGATCGGCGCAGTTATAGGTAAAAACACGAATGGGCCTGTTACAGCGCCACCATGAGGCTGATTTGAACATTTTCAAGTGGCATTTCTTCCTCTGCATAGTGGGAATATGCATGCAAAATTTCAAGGAAATTGCATAATGTGTTCATGATTTGAGGCATTTTGTTCAAAACGGAGCACTCATGCAAACTTTGGAAGCCATTTTTAGCCAATCAGGATGGAATATGAAAAATCTGAAAGACACGTTTCGTTTAATGACTATAGAGATACTGTGTACCGATTTACGGGATTTTTGGACAAAATCTGTAGAGTACTGTCAAAAAATATGTTTTGCACAAATCGGCCTCCTGGTGGCGCTATAAAAGGCCCATGTGAAAAATTTGGGGCAGAGGTTCTGCTGTGGCATCCAGGGAGTGTGTGTGCACAGTTTCGCTGCGAGCAAGTCAACGGTGCCGGAGATTAGCTGTCCACAGACAGAATGACGGACACACGGACGGACGGACACACGGACGGACACACGGACGGACACACGGACGGACGGACGGACGGACGGACGGACAGGGGGCAAACATACTCTCTCGCCATGCCTTTCGGCCTGGCGGAGACAATTACAGTTTCCCTTTTCTTTTCTCTTTATTTAATGATGATTTTTCTCTTGCTTTTGCCATTGTATATCGCATCTGCATCTTCCAACCTGTAGGATAGTGACACGCCCACTTTGGTTCCCAGTTCAGGTCAAGGACCCCCAAATTGATAGGTATTTGGCCGCAGACCCCCATGTGAAAATATTTTTGTGCCAGGGGCCCCATAAGAATGACTTATATTTAAAACTTTAAAAAAGTATTCCAAATTTGTCCATATTCCTCAAGATGTTAGGGGACACCTTGACACATTGTCAGGGCCAGGAATCGTGTGCCCAATTTAATGACCTTTAAGACCTTTTTAATATATATTGGCCAAATTGTCAAATATTACTTAAGAAAATAAACGATCTACAAGCTCACAACGCCTCGCAGTGCGAGGCGTTGTGAGCTTGTAGTTTGGAAATTTTCACAATATTGTAATCGACACGGTGATAACAGCGAGAGACGTTGCGGACAAACCATAAAATCCAGACTGCTCACCAAAGAGCTGTTTGGAATTTCCCATTATCTCTCCCCCCATCCTGACATCAAAGATGACAACCAGGAAGGAACGGCAGATCTTGCTAGAAAGCAGGCCTTGGAGATCATTCAGGCAGATGGCCGTCACCTCCACAAGGCACACTGCCCCCTTTGTGAACTCCCCCCCCCCACACACACACACACACACACCCACAGAGACATTTCCCCTCTCCCTCTTTTTGAGCGCATGGAAAATTATGTTTTCACCACAAAGAAGACATTACACGTGACCTCATGGAGAGACATGTGGACAATAATGGACAATAATGTGAAAATGTAGTACTATGCTGTATTTCCAGATGCTTGGTGTGTAGAAGTGACCTGGGCATGAACCAAGGGGCCCATGGCTGATCTCGGTCATAAAATCCACTGAAGGGTCTGCTTCCCCCCCCGGTGACTCAGAGTCAGCAATCCCACAGCAGATAAGGAATTTACATATAGAGAGGACTTGGAAACACTTCAAAGACATTTTGGGGCATAAAGGCTCTTCACAAACCACACTCTTAGCTCAAAGCCGCCAAGGGATGATCTCCCTGGCTCTCCCATCACCAACCAAGGACGAGGAGGGTTAACCAGCCTTCCTAGGGCTCTTCAACACGGGACCTCCTGTCGGCTCCATCCAACCAACGACGCGATCCAAGGGACACACAAGTCCCCGTAGCCCGGAGGCCTACCACGGCCTCACTCTCGTCTACCCGCGGCAGCGAGCACCGAAAGAGCACCAGTGCGCCCTTCTCCAAGAGGACATCACCGCGGTCAACTCGGCGACCCGGCCTCCGCCACCGTCGACGCCAACCCAGTATTGCCTTTACACTGAGATTCCCGAACTCTGAGACCACTCGCTAGAACCAGTGCCAAGTTGGGCTTTAAAGCGCGCCTGTGTACCTTTCTCCCGAAATCCAGAGTCTCCGGACTCAGGCCCCTATCCAGGGTCTAAAGGTGTGTTGAACCATTTTGATTTGTGCATTAATCTTAAGGCGACGTTACTGTGTTTACAAGAGAATATCTGTTATAGTTGAGCATAGCTCAGAAGGTTTTACAATAATGCATCCCCAATGCGATTCCTTCTTTTACTCTCTGTGACTTTTTCTCTCTCCTGTTTTCTTATCTCCCCACATTAACTCCATACACAACATAAGTTTCTGTTTCCCAAGCGTTGCTTTATAAATACTTGTAACGGTGAAGTCTGAATAAACCCAATTTTATTGTGACAAGGAAAGTAATGATGTTTGGTGTCTTTTGTCCAACCAGTTAAAGATTATCTCTCTCTGATTAAACTGACATTTATATAAGCCTGTCCAAGAACTCACGTTACATTACAGTGACGTAAGTTTCAATAATAATAATATATATATATATATCTATATGTATGTATTATTATATTGTAATTGATTCATAAATTATATTTATATGGTTTATGAGATAATTACGTCCTGTGTTCATATGCTGCGATCTCATCCAGTGTCATGATCATTACAGGTGGTGCCCCGTTATGCGAGGCAGGTTTTTGTCTTTAAGCAGAGAGAATACTAGACTGTGTTGACAAATGATACCAAACATCTACGTTTGAAAACAAACGTGGGGAGCAGTAAGAGCAAAAACCAACAGACCGCGCACCGCGCTTGGATAGGATGTATGTCAGCAAAATTACCGTGCCCTCTTTTTAACTAAACCCTGAGTCCCACTGCAGGCAGTGTGTGCGTCAGGCAATAGGAAAAAATAGAGTGTTATTTCCCCCCGGAGATAATAAAAGAAAAAGTATTCTTTTAATGTGAGTCCAGCACTCAAAAGGTTGAAAAATATTCTTTTTAAACTAGCTACTTAGAAAGAGCCTTTCCCTTTTAAATTCTGACAAAGTTTTTACCAATGGCCAATTTATGAATAAACACCGACACTCGATGGTAATTAACTCGAGCCGGTAATTATAATAAGAAGAGAAAGCGAGATTAGTTAACACAAATCTAAGCTAAACCAAGGTAAAATTACGTCAAAACTGGACTGAGATTTATTAACTTTTGTAAGCTTGTTATAAACTCTAGTATCCTCTTAGACCGTTTATTAAATCGTCTATGGGACGAGGATCTCCAAAGTGAACCGCTACTGTAATGCTTCAGCTCACTTAGAATCCTAAAAAGCTAACAGATCAGATAAAGAAAAAGAAAAATACTCGTACTTTTATTTTTCAAACTGGTCCGTAATTTAACTGGTTTCGTGACGATTGCTGAGTGAAACACTGGGATCGTGTTTGGCCACAGATAGACTACGAAGCAAAAGACAGCGGCAGAGCTGTGTGTTTTTTTTTACTCTGGTCAGAATGCACAGAGCCCATTCACAAATTCTCCAGCAAACGCCATTTTGAATTACGTAAGCAGACCCCGCCCGTTGGCAACGTGACAGCACGTACCACGGACACTAGCAGCTTAGGACTCCTCCTCCACCAACTCTGAGCTCCACAGAGCCAGGGAATTGAGGGAAAGTGGGCTTCCTTTGTGCGGGTACTTCTTGGAGTAACGCTCCAAGTATCACTCACGCTGCACTGTCGATCAAGCGACAGACACCCTTATGAGTTAATAACTATAAGTAAGCCATTGTTAATTTTGGTATCCTCTGAGACAGTTTAATACAGTCTCATGAGAAGGGGAAATTCGAGTGAATCACTATTATAGCGCTTAATAGTCACTTAAAATCCCAGTAAAAGTTTACAGATCAGACGAAGAGAAAGGGAATAACCACAGTCGTATCCTTTTTCTCTTCAAACTGATCCGTAATTTAACTTGTGCCGAGATTGCTGTCTGAAGGAAAGTCGTGTTTTTAACACAAAAAAGCGCCGGGCCCGTACAGCCTGCTGTCTGATCCTTCCGTGACATTTCAGTTAGCGCCATTTTGAATTACGTCAACACGCCCCTCCCATTGATAACGTCACAGCACGGGCAGAGGCTTTGTGGAGCTAAGAACTCCACCCCCACTACAGTCGAGCTCCAGTGAGACATTCACTTGAGATAAAGATCTGTTGTGGTGACGTTGTGTGAAGACAGACTGGTATCCAGTGTTATATTTAGAGGTTGTAGCTATAAACGGTGCGTTCGAATCGGCGAGAGTTTGACTGTGAGTTGACAAACAAAACCGGAGTGACAAAAGTTTCATCTGGGTCATTTGATTGACAAATCACAGACAGAGCCTGGTTGATCCAAACCCAACGGACCATATTAATTTTCTGAGTTAAAGTTTGAGCTCGTTTTAAAGTAAAGGGTTAATAAGTTAACTGCTTAATTCGGAAAGTTAATCTTAGTTCAGAATTGGAAACAGATTATTAATTTTTGTTCCTTTGTAAGAAGAAACACAATAAGTCTGGCGATTGCAGAGTATTTTCGGCTATAATTCCCGGAAATTTTTCAATGTTCCGGTTTCTAAAGATACTCTGCAGATTGTTCACGTTTATTCTGAAATTTCTATAAATGGATAAAATTATTAAAAAAAAAAAAAAAAAAAAAGATTTTATTTTTTTAATTTTTTTTAGAATTTGGATTAAACAAATGTTTTTTTGGATTAATTTTTAGAGATTGAATTTAGTTAAAGTTTAAAAAAAAAAAAAAAAAAAAAAAATATTTTTCAAATTGAATTTTTTTTTTTTTTTTTTTCATACTTTTTCTCACTTCTCTCTGATTAGTTTTTCCAAATTTTAAAGAAAGGTTTTGTTTCCTCTCTTTTAATCTCGGTTATTTTGGGGAAAACCCAAAGGAACCTTCAAAGACTTTTCTCTCAATCAAAGATACTTTACTATTCGAACCGAATAAACGTTTATTTAAAAAAAAAAAAAAAAAAAACTAAGGAACCTGGGATTAATAATCCCTCTTAAATTTGTAGGTCTCAAACAAAGCTAAACACCTCAAAATAATTATCAGGGAAACCTTGTCTCATCTTCACACGGCCTACTAAGTACAATTCCACTGTTACTTCACCAGTATTGCTGCATGTACCACTCCTTCTAGTTTTGTCCAAAGTAATAGCTAACACTAGCTGAACGTATTTGGACCAAATACCGAACCCTAGTAGTCGCTCCTTTCGCCCTGTCCATTAAGATGGCCTCTGTGAAACAGGTCGATGAGCTACAGGACAAGGTAAAGGATTTGGAAAGTAAAGCTGCTTTGCTGACAACAGCTGAGCAGGAAATAGTACAGCTAAAAAACCAAATTGCCACGATGGAATTAGCCGTAAAACAAACTCCACCTTCCCCCAGCGCAGGGCCTGGACAATCAGGTCCCGCTGACGCGAGGATAATTCAGCTAGAAACAGAGGCGCTCGACCTTCAAGACCGCCTCTCTGAAGGACAATTAGTGAAAACTAGACTAACCCAAGCACTCCTGGATGTTCAAACTGATAACACTGACTTTCAAAGTCAAATTAGCGACCTGCGGAATGACGTAAACGTCGCCCAGGGTACGGTAACTGTCAGAGAACGCCTCATGGGGTCCTTAAGGGCGGAAATACATGGTTTTACACAGGAAAGGCAGGCATGGCATAAATACATCTCAGAAACGGACACTCTAATTGCAAAATTGAGACATGATCTGGAAGTCTCCACACACCAGGTCACTAGCCTAAAAATTGAAAGCCAAATTGCCAGCCATGACTTGACTAGACTAGCACATAGGGACACTGTTCTCCCGCCAGGGAGAGAAGTACTTCCCCCGTCAGGCGGAGCCCCGGCTCCCCTACCGGGGATCCACCCTATGTACACTAGCCCAGGTCACGCTCTGCTAAATGGTAGTCAAACCTTTCCAAATACGGGGAGCCACCCTCCACCCTCTGTAACACCAACTGTCCAAAGGTATGAGGCGCCTCTCCCCTCCGGGCAAGCCGGCCTGAGCCTGTCGGGGCAAACCCAGCCAGTGCCACACGGTACAGGTACTCCCCCAAGGTCAGGAAACGGAACGGTGTCACCTCGCGCTAACCCAGCCGGTCGACACCTAACCACTGACGATCTGAAAAAACTTGCTAAATTTATCCCACGCTTTAACCCCACAACAGATGGGGACGTGGATACCTACACCTATTTGGAGGACATTGACTACCATTTAGAAGAATATGCCCCTGTCACGTCTGAAACCAAATTAAGACTCATTACGCTAACCTCCAACCGAGAGGTCAGCAGTTTTGTTAGACGGCAGACAGAACAAACCCGCCAAGACTGGCAGGCTATACGTGCGGCAATTATCGAGGAATTTGCCGACCACCAAAGCAAGAGTGGTATTACCGCCGCCATAGGAGTTCGCCACTCAAAGGACGAACCTATTAACGTATACTATGCAAAACTGCGTAGAGCGTACTTTGGCGATCAAAATCTACCCAATATGGAAGAAAACGAATACTTTAAAGCCTTGTTCTTAAGTAATTTGCATCCTTCCATTAAAAAGCAAATTCCCCTTGGGGTCGAACCGAGACATACGCAAGCTAACAAGCTCCGCAACCTGGCCCGAGAAGCGTTCGATAGAGATCGCACTAAACCCCAAGACCATACGGTATGCCCAATAGAAAGCCTTGAACTTGAGGGGGGGCACCCTCGCACAGACAGGTCCAACAACGGACCGGGTGACTACCCCTCACATCAAGAGCAAAACGATTGGGAACAATATGAAAGGCAAGACGACCATGATCAGTATAGGAGAAGCGACCGCCAGTCTCCCTCCTGGAGCCGACCTCGCTCCCCCTCATACGACCGCGATCGTCCCTCCTCCCAAGATCGTAGTCCAGACCGCGGTCGCTCGCTCTCACGGTATAACTCTGGGACAAGACCTGGATTCCCTGAGTTGGTACAACAGCTCCCAGCTGAAGTCCCCAGAGAATCACGATGGCAAAGCCCAGCCCGTGACGACAAGAATTTGAGAGAACCTAATCACTTTGTTCCAACGTATGCTTCATATGACACCACTTCACAATAGTTCGTGTTTCATCTAAAACATCAGGGGGGTCCGGTATATTTTTAACTTTTTTTTCTCAAACTTTGTGTCAAATGTTGAAAAATGGTTTTCATTATCATTCATAAAACGTGACCAACCTAAGGGGGGCACGACGATACATACGTCAGGGTTACCACGCCAGACGTGGTGGCCCACAATGACAGCAACCCCGACCTTTATCTTGACACCAACAAGGCCCAAGCCGTTGGAAGTATGACTACCTTCCCACCACAAGGTGGGATGACCGCCGTGTGTGTTGTATTTTGTTTAAAAAAAAAAAAAAAAAAAAAAAAAAAACCTTTATATACATTTTGCTTTGGCATTTTATTCTTACACTTTTATAGACATTTTTCTTTTGCATTTTAGTTTACTTTAAGTCAAAGGTAATTTTGGGTGCAATACCCGCCCAAACGGGCTCTTGTTTTACTGTTATAAAAGTCCCAGCATGCGATCTTCCCCTTTCCTCCGGAAAGGCAAGCAAACTAAAACTTTAGCGCATACTGAGTGTGGCCCTACTCAAAACCACCTGTTAGGTTTCAAAGAAAACCCTGTAGGTTCAGTTAGATGTTGGGCTAATGTCTCATTGGCACTATGTTTTTGTTTTTATTCTTTCTCTGTTTTTCTCTTCTACTGGGCCCCCATAGAGATTCAGAACCCCATGTCATACCGTGTAAACACTGGCCTTGGCCAGAGTTAACTCCCCCGGTTCTAGGACACAGACGGTCCTGATATCAGCATGGTTTTATTGATTTCTTTTTGGCCCCATTAGAACCTTCTTAGCCAACAGCCAAGCCCGGCGGGCTAAGAATCCCATAGAGAAAGAACACCTTCTTTTCCCTCTCTCTCTCTCTGTCCTTTCACCTCTGTGCCTTTACGTAGGATGCATGCCACTAGACTATAGCAGTGTCGCCTTAGGGTTATTGCCAAGTCTAATGGTGGCCGCCCTAGAAGGCCAGATGGAATGTGTGCCACGCTGTGTGTTCTCTCCCTGTTATCCAGTCGCTGAAATTCTGGTACGCCAGCAGAAGACCCTGGACCTGCGGTCCGACCTTCGCTGGCCTAAATGGGGGTTTGTAATCGACACGGTGATAACAGCGAGAGACGTTGCGGACAAACCATAAAATCCAGACTGCTCACCAAAGAGCTGTTTGGAATTTCCCATTATCTCTCCCCCCATCCTGACATCAAAGATGACAACCAGGAAGGAACGGCAGATCTTGCTAGAAAGCAGGCCTTGGAGATCATTCAGGCAGATGGCCGTCACCTCCACAAGGCACACTGCCCCCTTTGTGAACTCCCCCCCCCCACACACACACACACACACACCCACAGAGACATTTCCCCTCTCCCTCTTTTTGAGCGCATGGAAAATTATGTTTTCACCACAAAGAAGACATTACACGTGACCTCATGGAGAGACATGTGGACAATAATGGACAATAATGTGAAAATGTAGTACTATGCTGTATTTCCAGATGCTTGGTGTGTAGAAGTGACCTGGGCATGAACCAAGGGGCCCATGGCTGATCTCGGTCATAAAATCCACTGAAGGGTCTGCTTCCCCCCCCGGTGACTCAGAGTCAGCAATCCCACAGCAGATAAGGAATTTACATATAGAGAGGACTTGGAAACACTTCAAAGACATTTTGGGGCATAAAGGCTCTTCACAAACCACACTCTTAGCTCAAAGCCGCCAAGGGATGATCTCCCTGGCTCTCCCATCACCAACCAAGGACGAGGAGGGTTAACCAGCCTTCCTAGGGCTCTTCAACACGGGACCTCCTGTCGGCTCCATCCAACCAACGACGCGATCCAAGGGACACACAAGTCCCCGTAGCCCGGAGGCCTACCACGGCCTCACTCTCGTCTACCCGCGGCAGCGAGCACCGAAAGAGCACCAGTGCGCCCTTCTCCAAGAGGACATCACCGCGGTCAACTCGGCGACCCGGCCTCCGCCACCGTCGACGCCAACCCAGTATTGCCTTTACACTGAGATTCCCGAACTCTGAGACCACTCGCTAGAACCAGTGCCAAGTTGGGCTTTAAAGCGCGCCTGTGTACCTTTCTCCCGAAATCCAGAGTCTCCGGACTCAGGCCCCTATCCAGGGTCTAAAGGTGTGTTGAACCATTTTGATTTGTGCATTAATCTTAAGGCGACGTTACTGTGTTTACAAGAGAATATCTGTTATAGTTGAGCATAGCTCAGAAGGTTTTACAATAATGCATCCCCAATGCGATTCCTTCTTTTACTCTCTGTGACTTTTTCTCTCTCCTGTTTTCTTATCTCCCCACATTAACTCCATACACAACATAAGTTTCTGTTTCCCAAGCGTTGCTTTATAAATACTTGTAACGGTGAAGTCTGAATAAACCCAATTTTATTGTGACAAGGAAAGTAATGATGTTTGGTGTCTTTTGTCCAACCAGATAAAGATTATCTCTCTCTGATTAAACTGACATTTATATAAGCCTGTCCAAGAACTCACGTTACATTACAGTGACGTAAGTTTCAATAATAATAATATATATATATATATATCTATATGTATGTATTATTATATTGTAATTGATTCATAAATTATATTTATATGGTTTATGAGATAATTACGTCCTGTGTTCATATGCTGCGATCTCATCCAGTGTCATGATCATTACAATATTTATCTGTGGAACCGAGTCAAACTAAAGGTAATGCCTACAACAAGTCAAAGTGCTTGTCAGGGTGGGGGGGTCCCCAGTAAAAATATGATTATTTTGGGGGGTCACGGCCTGAAAGGTGTGGGAACCCTTATGCCAGGCTAATTGATTTCACCATTTCACTCCCTTTTATGAAATAAATGCAATGGAATATCTTGATAAGCATTTTTTTTGTATCGTTGTTTGTTGTTACTTAAAGCAGAAGGAATCAGGCAGCATGATAGCTTACTGAGTTAGGACACATGATCCGAAGGTCGTAGGTTCAAATCCTCCTGCTTCTACTCAGTAATTGCTTCTCCCAAAGGCAAAACCAAACTGTAACAAAGCCATGCTGAGATATGTGCAGCATGTTCCCACAGCAATGTTAGCATGTATTTGTATATCACTATTCAACAACCATGTGGGATGTTTTGCAAAAGAGCTGCACGCTGCAAGAAAACAATCAATGACTAAGTTACATTTCAGCTTCATTTATGCATACAGTAATTGCCAACACGTATAACTAGACTGATTTTATCCCGCAGAGGAAATTCAGTTTTCAGCTTCACCCACTTGAGTGATAGGCTCCATAGATATATATAAAGGCTAGATGACTCACCCGCGCTAATGGCCTATGGAGTACGACGTTGCCACATGGCGGCCATCTTGAAACAGTCATTCATAACATTATGTCTATGGTGCATATACTTTAAAATAACCATAGCGTGCTCAATTTTCATCCGATTTTCAAACGGTTTGGTGTGTTGTAAACACCAAAGATGTAGTTATGATACTGCATACTTCAAATTATATAAATAAAAAAAAACATGATTATAATTATAAGTGTGCAGTATCATAACTACATCTTTGGTGTTTACAACACACCAAACCGTTTGAAAATCGGATGAAAATTGAGCACGCTATGGTTATTTCAAAGTATATGCACCATAGACATAATGTTATGAATGACTGTTTCAAGATGGCCGCGGTTGAGCTACGCTTGCGCCGCCCCCTTGAGCCATCTAGCCTTTATATATATCTATGATAGGCTCTATATGCACAGCAGCCATATTGTGAAGACATTCACAGGTGTTACCAATGATACTAATGAAGGCTCTGTTCCATTCTGGTCAAACAGAGTCAGGGTGCTGATATTGTTGCATGTTGGCTCACTGGAAACACTCTGCTACACCAGTGGGACAAAAATGTGGGTCCAGGGACCCTCATGGTTCCTTCAGGGGGCCCCTTACCGGTGTGTAACTCTGAGAGTGTACAAATTTGTACACTCTCAGAGTTATGGGGGGAATTGAAAAATCTGAGAACCACTGTGCTTTACCCTGAAGCATGTTTTGAAGACTAACATCCAGAAACTACACTTAAATACACTAAAGAAACGTGTGTCAATGTGTGGAGGTGCCGTAGGCAAGCGGGTCAGACGTGGCTAGCTAAAGCAACCTTGTAAACAGGGCCAAAGCAGGTTCAAGGCCAGCCTAGGCACTGAAGCCAATACTCATCGATGTACTCTGTTCCCCCTGTAAACAGGGATGCAGTGCAGTGGGCACGGGGAGCAGTGTTGCTCCCCGTGGTTTCCACACAGTAAAGTTGAGGGGTTATGGCAACAACACCCACCTGAACTTTTATGTAACCCAGACAACCAACAATGGCAGTTCCGTGAGGTCTCTTCCTGTACTGCACTCCTCCTGTATCTGCTTGACTTCAGACCACAAGGTCATGGGATCGAATCCTAGCACAGGAAACTCAGCATCTGAGCAATCTGGCTCCCATGGTTCTACTACTACTACTAAATATTTTTCAAAAAGATAAAAAATAGCAGAAGTTCAAGCTCGCAGCGCGGCACAAAGTGACGCGCTGTGAGCTTGTAGATCTGCTATTTTTGAATAGTCAACGCTAAACTCTAAAATGACACAGGCGCTTTCCCGGTTTTAATGGGCTAAATTGAATTAACCATTATTCGAGGCTTGACATATCTCCCTCCATTGTGTTTCAGAAGCCCATGTCAACAGTAAGATGAACATTGTTTTTCAGTGCCAGAGATACTGTAGTAATTCCAACCCAACCATTTTCCCACTCTTTAGGAACAATAGATATTGTAAGTATAGGTATAGGCAGGCAGGCAGGCAAGTTAGTAGGATTAGATGTTGGTCTATTGAGGCTATACTTTTTTGCTGGACCCCAGGGTCCTGGGGCCTATATTACAACTCACTGATGGGACTGACTGACTCCCCACCGTTGGTAGTACATGCAACATTGTTGAAATATGCAACAACATTGCCCGTGGTGTCTGTATCCCATTCCCTCTTTCTGCTTTCCTGACAAACTCATCATAGAAACACATCTCACGGCCAGCGATGTGCAGGCAATTCATATTTTACTCGACAAATTCATTCAAAACAAATGGTCCGTCAAGTGGACAGAATGTTACCACGCGTTTACAACAGACAAAACAAACACAGGGCTTACTTTACTTAATTTATTTATTTATGTGCAAGAGATTTATGTGTATATTAAACAGAAATGTTGTCATTTAATGTATGTACCAGCTTTACCTTCAGCTAAATTTCATCAACAGTCCCTTAAGATTACAATTAATACAAATATAAACCACTAAGTTCATAATAATAAAAATACAAATATACAACACTATCGTAAAATAGACAATAAAGATTGGGGGATACAAAAAAAAGTGTGTGTATGTATACATTTATACTGATCAGATTTGATTGTTGGTTACCTTGGTTACCTGGATTACAGGTGCATAGAGAATATAATGTATAAAGTGTGTATGTATAACCCCGGCAACGCTGATGTTTTGCTTATTAAAATTGAAATGTAATCCAGATATTAGTGATTACATGTTTGTTTGGAAACAGGACTTGACCCATGGGCCACATGGCTCAAAAAACGCTAGTTCGGAAGGCTTCTTACTTTGTTTAACCTCAAGCTGCTCTTAATATCTGCTGTAAAGTGTATTGCAAACTGCTAGCCTTAAAAGGGAAGGCAGTTGTAGCCTACATCACATGGGTATTGGCCAACCTAGATTAAGTTGTCTGTACATGATGTAATACATTCAGACAGAGGTGGGGGGATTAAGGAAAATCTTGTATACAAGATACACATTTGAATAAAATCTAAAACTTGAGAATGTTACAGTGATGATATTGGGTGGGTCCTTTTATCCAGGATCCTTAGAGCACCATTATGCAGAGTGCAGTGGCTTCATAGCAGTTTCAGGTCCAGCTTGTGACCAGATGGTTATATAGTAGCCTATGACATGTGCGATAAAACCATAGCATGGTCCATGACCTGCAGATTTTTTGCAGCATCAATGGAGAGACAGTTTCTTATACGCCTAAAAGTTGTACTTGATTATGTTTACCATTTTCTTGATGTGTTTCTTAAAAGGTAAGGTTAGAATCCAAGATAATTCAGTGACTATGTTTATCTTTAGCTCTCAGGTTTATCGTCTCTCGGTTTATTTGGGGGAATTGTGTCATTTGTTTTCCCAGTGGTGTCAGTAAAATCATTAATTAATCCACTTTTCCTACCCTGTTGCCCTCTTGAATCTATATTATTTATCTGTCGCTCTGCGTTTAGAAAGAGTGTCATTTCAGCTGTCTCTGTAATTGCCCCTGACGGAGAAGTGAAGTCGAGCGGGAAAGCCCTTTATTTCAAAGACGGTGTTGGCAAGATAGACGCATCACACTGAAACTGATTTGATAAATTTTCAAAAGACTGAGTCTTGCAGCGCAGAGATTAGGTCACAATTTTGAGGGAAGTTAGCCGGCTGTATCCATTCCAGGGTCCGGCTAAACTAAGCTTGCCTAGTCTTGTTAATTAATGAGCTTGTCCTGTGCGGTTTATCCCTCATCTTCCACAGTAAAAATGTATGAACACACTTATTCAGATAAGGATGATTTATTCTTTGAAACCTCAAAAGCCAGTCCTCAATATTATTTGTAAGTAGCCTACACATGTGTGATGGCCTCTTGGCCTTAGATCTGTGTCTATGAGTTCCATGGGCTCCCCTCATTAGTGGGGAATCCTGCACACCTGGGTGGGGTGATTGCTCACCCTATATAATGGGGCCTGAGTCTTCATCCTGTCTCTCCACTTGGTTTGGTTTAGTTAGGTTCTTTGAGTTGTATGTTTGCTATGATTACATTGCTTTGAATTCTCATACACTTGCGCACATCACTGATATATTGATAACCTACTTTATTAAGTTGATTCCAATTACTTTATCTGCTATTTATTTTTCTAAGTGTGTGTGTGTGTGTGTGTGTGTGTGTGTGTGTGTGTGTGTGTGTGTGTGTGTGTGTGTGTGTGTGTGTGTGTGTGTGTGTGTGTGTGTGTGTGTGTGTGTGTGTGTGTGTGTGTGTGTGTGTGTGTGTGTGTGTGTGTGTGTGTGTGTGTGTGTGTGTGTGTGTGTGTGTGTGTGTGTGTGTGTGTGTGTGTGTGTGTGTGTGTGTGTGTGAGATAGTGTCGAACTCCCGATGAGCAGGTTGGTGCCTTGCATAGTTTCCTCTGCCTTCGGTGTACGAATGTGTGTGTGAATGGATGACTGTAATGCACAATCATTGTAAAGCGCCTTGGATAAAGGAGCTATATAAATGCTCCATTTACCGCTATGACATATTTTGTCGATCGGTCGGTAGTTGGAATGCACTGGGTACTCTGATCTTTACCGGCCTAGTGTGGATACATTCTCACACAGGTGCCACAAACTAGCATGAGATACACTATACAAAAACTGTTTTTCTTTTTTTCTAGATTTTCAACCAGCGAGGCTAGTGATTCAGGGACTGGAGCCAGGCTATACACTTCCATTTGCTTGGTTATATTCCTTCTTACTAAATCCATGTACTGAACACTAAGTAGTAGTGATGCGCGGGTTGACCCGTAACCCGCGGGACCCGCGGGTCAACCCGCGGCGTGGGTGGGTCGAGTCAGAATTTCAGAGGCAATTATGCGGGCTGCGGGTGAGCGGGTCAGCCGCTCTCACACGCAAAAAAATAAATAAAATCACATGCTCTTGTTTTGTCTTTATTCCTAATAAGAATAAGAATAATAACAATAAAACAGTTTGAATACACTTGGGGATTATTTTCTGACCATGATTTTACAGAATTATAGGTAAAATCGCGGGTCGCGGGGCGGGTTGAGCCATAGATTTATATATGGGTTCGCGGGGCGGGTTGAGGCGGGTTGGGTTCCGTGGCGGGGCGGGGCGGGGCGGGTCATGAAAAAACCCGACCCGCGCATCACTACTAAGTAGCATAGTGTGTGCCCGGGTAACTCAGTTGGTGCTCACCTTTGAATCACTAAGTGCCTGTTTTGATACTGTACAAGTAGGGGTAACTATCTAAAGTTCCATTGCTGTACCGCATCTATAATTTATTAGATTTTGCACATCGCATCTCAGTGCCAATTTAAAAACTTTTTTCAACTATTTGACAAGTAGTAAAATTATTATAATGTGTATGTGGTGTGGTGCAGCCCCACCCTTTGTTTGATTGACACATTTCATATCAAGCTTTCTAAAACATGCTTTGTTCACAACCTACTTCCATCTGGTATCTCGGTAGCCCAACCGCTGAGGAGGGCGGTCCCTTTTTTCAAGCTACCTGGCAGGTGATTGGATGGGATAGGTTCTGGGCGTGCTAACTCCAACCAGTAAATGTGGGTTTGTAGGGTATTTGGTGTGAAACTGTATACCATAGATTGACTTACAGTGACTTAAAGTAGTGACACACACTACTATATGATTCAATGTTCACATTACTGTCAGAGGTGACATTCAATACTTGGATGTTTTCAGTATCCGATTGGTATTGATCATTCTCTGATTTATGCCAAATGTACTGTAAAACTGTGTGCTGATTGATAGGCACATGAACAATTAGATAAGCCAAAGACCAGATTTGGTCCATATAAATTAGACAATTCCACGCCTGTTAAAGGGAAACCTAGCATTTTAGTCCTCAGAAATACTCTAGCACGTCTAGCAACTCACAAAATGAGTTATTTTTAGTTATATTATTATAGTTATAATATTCAAAAAGTTAAACATTTTAGATCTACAAGCTCACAGTGCATTGTGATGTGATGACCTGTGATGAGCTTGTAGATCTGCTATATTCACTATTTTTGAAGACATGTAGACACATGATATACAGTAGGTTCAGTTAGTTATCTTTTTGTAAAGCCTCATTTTTGTTTTTATTTCACTTGACTGAAATGTTTTACACTCTTTTTAGTTAACTAATATAACACTGCACTATATATGATCTCCTCACATCAGAACAATGGGATTTAGTTTCCCTTTAACTGTGTGAAGAGAGTGATTACAGTGGTTGTGGTTGAAGAGAGTAGAGTAGACGGGAGATCCGCAGTTCAAACACACCTAATGGTTTATTGAGCTCTGTTGTGTCATTGAGCCTGATAACAGTCATTATCTCTTCGATTGCTTCTCTCTTTTCTCTCTCACACATAAACACACACACACACACACACACACACACACACACACACACACACACACACACACACACACACACACACACACACACACACACACACACACACATACTAACAAACACATTCTCTATCTCGCACACAGGTCTATATTGTTGAACACGTACACACACACACACACACACACACACACACACACACACACACACACACACACACACACACACACACACACACACACACACACACACACACACACACACACACGTCACACACACACACACACACACACACACAGCAATATCAGCCTTTCGATCTCTGAAACAACCTGATTCTATTCTCCTGCTGGTCTTATAAATCCCCACTGATATGTGTTGGTAGGCTCTAACACACCCCTGCAAGAACTGCTGATATGGAACAGGGGACAGTATAGTGGTGCAACATAGCTAAATGACCTCACTCTACTCTCCCATCTGCACGATCATCTTATCTATAGGCTATATGGCTCTGACTAACTCTCTCTCCAACTCTCTCTTTCTGAGTATTAGTCCTAGGGCTGGGCAATTAATAAATTGAAACTGATATTTAGAACCAATAACAAACTTAATCTTTCTCATGTTTTTGTAAAGCGCTTTGAGTAAGTTTGAGTACTTAGAAAAGCGCCATATAAATGCAATTCATTATTATTATTATTATTATCATGTAGTTTAATGGAATAATCGAGAAGCAGGTTTTTTTAATATATTTTTTTCTTGTATCAACGAATCGACACAAAACATTTTTAAAAAAGTTTTATAATTGACTAAATCGATTAACCACTTAACCATGTGTTATACAAAAATAGGAAAAAAAGCTGATCTTCAAGCAATTATGTTACGATATGTAGTTGTCTGACAACGTAGGTTCAGGAGTAGAGACCACCCTCTGCTTATCACGGCCACTCCCCGTTCTCAATCGCTTCCCTATCTACCACACTTGCCTTCACTCATTAGCCACTCCCCATTCACGATCAACTGCATCCACTACACCTGCCTCCACTCACCACAGCCAATCCTTGTTGCAATCACCGCAGTATAAATACACCTGCCGTCTCTCGACCAGCTTGTTCTGCTTCACAGCAGACCAAACACGGGTCGTGAGTATTGCGCTTGTAGATTGACTATTTCTGCATTTCATTGCTTTCAATTTGTCATCCACCTCCACCCCAAACTCCTCCTTCCTTCTCGATTCTCGCTCTCCTTCCTTCCGTTGCCCAAAAGAAGCGACTATGGGCCACATGAGCACTTTAACATATACATCAGCTATTTGAAAATAGCAGATTGTAGTTCGGCTATTTTCA
The DNA here is from genome assembly GCF_963280865.1 of Gymnoscopelus braueri. Lineage (NCBI taxonomy): Eukaryota > Metazoa > Chordata > Actinopteri > Myctophiformes > Myctophidae > Gymnoscopelus > Gymnoscopelus braueri. The sequence goes on along the minus strand of NC_137617.1, from coordinate 27,835,724 downwards.
AATAAAATCTTGCGGGGAAATTATAATAAGCAGATCTGGCAACCCTGGCAGTGACGGAGCAGAGACGACCGACCGCTCCCGGAGTAGAGCAACGATGGCCGTCAGCTCCTGAGACTACGCCCCCACCCTGAGTCTCGCCCTAACCTTGGGTTCCTCATCCCATTCCACATTCATCTCATTTCGTTTCAATAAACTGTTAAACTTAAGTAGAGGTGTGGTCTCTTACTAGTGACCCCCTGTCTAGGGTGGGGAAGGTAACATAATAATGGAGGACAACAGTCATTTACAATTTAGTAAAAAGGACTAACTAATAAAGAAACATTATCCCTAACCTAAATCCTAACTAAAAGAAAATGCACAATTTCTAATCTTGCTTACCTAACTAAAGAAAAACGGAAACAAAAGGGAAATGGATAAACCAAACAAAGATGACCAAACACTCCTACATGGTGAAACAATAAGTAAACACAATGAAATGTACAATATGGGCAAAATAACTCCAACTCAATAATACAGACCAGAAATCAACTGGATTAACTCTGAGGGTAAACTGAAGACCAAACGAAGCAATTTAAGCAAAAGAAACAGAAGGACAGGCTACATGGGTTTGGGGAGAGCAAAATCCCTAAATTATGGGGGAGGGGTCACACTTTCTTTTGCAAAAATGGTGAAGCAGTGAGCACTGTCTTTCTATATAGTTTTTGATGAATGTCTGTTAACAACTATGCTATATTCACGTTCTGACAAATATTGTCAGAACATGAACAGAGTTGGGTGCTTTTATTTTTAGTTTGCCTAATTCTGTAGTCTGAAGTATTCCTGCTCAGTGTATATGTACTGTATATAATATTTAGCCTTCCATTCAGTGTGGCAGAGTCACAACTTGCAAGTCTGTTTATAAGACCCGCTTCTGTGAGCTAGAGGTCAACGGATGGCATGTCTTTAAAAGTTCAAAAATGTATAATGGAGGTCAATGTAAGATTTTGGCACCTCAAAAAAGCATATTTCATACTTTAACCGGTAAACTTCATTCACAATTAAAAAAATCCACCTTACTGTGGACAAGCATCCTTGAGATGTTTTACTTTGAAATGATTTGTAGTTTTTGAAATATTTAACTTTAAGCGCCCAATGCATTGGCAATGGACATTTAAAGGGAAACGAGCAGGCTACTAATCCTACATACTTACTGCTAGTAACCCCATTCATACTTTAAAATTTTCATCTTATGTTCACTCTTACTGTACATCATACAAGGCTTGCAATCAGAAGGTTCCTGGTTCAAATGCAACCAGGAAATGTTTCCAACTTTTATCTGACTCTTGTGGTCTGTATCTAATCTTTCACTGAAGAGCGTGCAAGAGACCAGAGACAGTATGAACCATGGTGGAGCAGTGGTTAAGATACAGGCCTTGCGCACAGAAGCTTCTGAGTTCAAAGCCAGCATGGAATATTTTCCAACTTTACGTGGCTCTTTCACCTTTATCTAACCTTTCAATGAAGAACATGCAAGTGAACAGAACTAGGATGAATTACAGTGGTGCAGTGATTGAGATACAGGGCTTATAACCAGAAGGTTGCTGGTTCAAATCCAACAAGGACATTTTCCAAACTTTTACCTGACTCCTGCACCTTTATCTAACCTTTCAGTGAAGAACACGCAAGTTGAACAAAGTCAGTAAGAACCACTGTGGTGCAGTGGTTAAAATACAGGGCTTACAACCAGAAGGTTCCCGGTCCAAATCCAGCTTGAACATTTTTCAAACTTTTACCTGACTCTTTCAACTTTATCTAATCTTTCACTGAGGGCACGCAAGACAATGGACAAAGTATGAACCACGGTGGTGCAGTGGTGAAGATACAGGACTAATAAGCAGAAGGTTCCATGTTCAAATTCCAGTTGTCCCATATTTCAATGCTCTAGTTAGTACTTTGAAATTTTCAGGGCCAAAATACAAAAAAGCAAGTCAAAAGCACTAGAAGACACCTGCTCAGGGGCCAAAGGTGCGTTGGTGCAGTGGTAGGGTTCGGTTTATGTTGATCTTGATCAGTTGCCTCTGCTACAGACAGTGTGCAGGTTCAAGTCCCATGCCATCAACGTACTCGGGGGGACTGCGTCCCTCCCCTGTTTCCTGATAGTTAAAGGTGGGGGGTTATGTCTGAAAGAACTCTTCCCAGCTAAAGTTTTACAGAAATACATTTTAAGTGATCATTGTTGCCATCTCTGGACTCTGAGCCGATGGAAGATTTTGGGACCTAAAAAAAACACTTTCACCTAGAAACTCCATTCACAGTTCAAAAATTCCACCTTACTGTGGACATGCATCCTTGAGTTGTTTTACTTTGAAATGATTTGTAGTTTTTTAAATATTTAACTTTAAGCGCCCAATGCATTGTCAATGGTAATGGACATTTAGACTTTTACCTGGGGCTTTTACCTTTATCAAATATTGTGAATACCACGCAAGTTAATAGAATAAGTAAGAACCTCTGTGGTGCAGTGGTCTAGATACAGGTCTTTCAACCAGAAGGTTTCCAGTTCAAATCAAGCTATGACATTTTTCCAAGTTTTATCTGACTCTTGTGGTCTGTATCTAATCTTTCAGTGAAGAGCGTGCAAGAGACCAGCAAAGCATGAACTATGGTGGAGCTGTGGTTAAGATAAAGGCCTTGCACACAGAATGTCCTGAATTCAAAACCAGCAAGTACGTCTTTCCAACTTTTACCTGGGGCATTTACCTTTATCTAATCTTACAGTGAATACCACGCAAGTTAACAGAATAAATAACAACCTCTGTGGTGCAGTGGTTTAGATACAGGGCTTGCAACCAGAAGGTTCCTGGTTCAAATGCAACCAGGACATATTTCCAACTTTTATCTGACTCTTGTGGTCTGTATCTAATCTTTCACTGAAGACCGTGCAAGAGACCAGAGAAAGTATGGACCATGGGGGAGCAGTGGTTATGATACAGGCCTTGAGCACAGAAGATTCTGAGTTCAAAACAGACAAGGGATATTAGGGATATTCCAACTTTTACGTGGCTCTTTCATCTTTATCTAACCTTTCAATGAAGAACATGCAAGTGAACAGAATTAGGATGAGTTACAGTGGCGCAGTGATTGAGATGCCGGGCTCATAACCAGAAGGTTGCTGGATCAAATCCAACAAAGACATTTTTCAAACTTTTACCTGACTCCTGCACCTTTATCTAATCTTTTAGTGAATAACACGCAAGTGAACGGAGTCAGTAAGAACCACTGTGGTGCAGTGGTTAAAATACAGGGCTTACAACCAGAAGGTTCCTGGTTCAAATTCAGCTTTCAACCTTTTCAACCTTTACCTGACTCTTGCACCTTTATCTAATCTTTTACTTAACAGCGCGCAAGACAATGGATTAAGTATGAACCATGGTGGTGCCGTGGTGAAGATACAGGGCTAACAAACGGAAGGTTCCATGTTCAAATCCCAGTTTTTCAATGCTGTAGTACTTTGACATTTTCATGGCCAAAATACAAAAAAGCAAGTCAAAAGCACTAGGAGACACCTGCTGAGGGCCCAAAGGTGCGTTGGCGCAGTGGTAGGGTTTGGTTTATCTTGATCTTGATCGGTTGCCTCTGTGTGCAGGTTCAAGTCCCATGCCATCAATGTACACAGAGGACCATCGGGGGGACTGTGTCCCTCCCTTGTTTCCTGACAGTTAAAGGTGGTGGGTTATGTCTGAAAGAACTCTTCCCAGCTAAAGTTTTACAGAAATGCATTTTAAGTGATCTCTGAGTCTTGTCCTTCTGCTGTATTAGTGTATTGCTGGATACCTGAGAGGGGGACATTCAACTAACCTAGTCCTAGGCAATGGACATTTAAAGGGAAACGAGTACAGGCTACTAATCCTACATACTTACTGCTAGTAACCCCATTCATACTTTAAAATGTTCATCTTACTGTGGACATGTTTGCCTGAAAAGGAATCTTTGAAATGTTTAATAGTTTTAGAATTGTACTCCTTTGAAAGTTCAGAGATTTATAATGGAGGTCGATGGACGAATTTGGGACCTCAAAAAAACACTTTCACCTAGAAACTCCATTCACAGTTCAAAAATTCCACCTTACTGTGGACATGCATGCTTGAGATTTTTTCTTTGAAATCATTTGCAGCTTGGGAGATATTTAACTTTAAGCGCCCAATGCATTGTCAATGTGGCAATGGACATTTAAAGGGAAACGAGTACAGGCTACTAATCCTACATACTTACTGCTAGTAACCCCATTCATACTTTAAAATGTTCATCTTACTGTGGACATGTTTGCCTGAAAAGGAATCTTTGAAATGTTTAATAGTTTTAGAATTGTACTCCTTTAAAAGTTCAGAGATTTATAATGGAGGTCGATGGACGAATTTGGGACCTCAAAAAAACACTTTCACCTAGAAACTCCATTCACAGTTCAAAAATTCCACCTTACTGTGGACATGCATGCTTGAGATTCTTTCTTCGAAATCATTTGTAGTTTGGGAGATATTTAACTTTAAGCGCCCAATGCATTGTCAATGCGGCAATGGACATTTAAAGGGAAACGAGTACAGGCTACTAATCCTACATACTTACTGCTAGTAACCCCATTCATACTTTAAAATGTTCATCTTACTGTGGACATGTTTGCCTGATAAGGAATCTTTGAAATGTTTAATAGTTTTAGAATTGTACTCCTTTAAAAGTTCAGAGATTTATAATGGAGGTCGATGGACGAATTTGGGACCTCAAAAAAACACTTTCACCTAGAAACTCCACTCACAGTTAAAAAATTCCACCTTACTGTGGACATGCATGCTTGAGATTTTTTTCTTTGAAATCATTTGTAGTTTGGGAGATATTTAACTTTAAGCGCCCAATGCATTGTCAATGTGGCAATGGACATTTAAAGGGAAACGAGTACAGGCTACTAATCCAACATACTTACTGTTAGTAACCCCATTCATACTTCAAAAGCACTAGGAGACACCTGCTGAGGGCCCAAAGGTGCGTTGGCACAGTGGTAGGGTTTGGTTTATCTTGATCTTGATCGGTTGCCTCTGTGTGCAGGTTCAAGTCCCATGCCATCAATGTACACAGAGGACCATCGGGGGGACTGTGTCCCTCCCTTGTTTCCTGACAGTTAAAGGTGGTGGGTTATGTCTGAAAGAACTCTTCCCAGCTAAAGTTTTACAGAAATGCATTTTAAGTGATCTCTGAGTCTTGTCCTTCTGCTGTATTAGTGTATTGCTGGATACCTGAGAGGGGGACATTCAACTAACCTAGTCCTAGGCAATGGACATTTAAAGGGAAACGAGTACAGGCTACTAATCCTACATACTTACTGCTAGTAACCCCATTCATACTTTAAAATGTTCATCTTACTGTGGACATGTTTGCCTGAAAAGGAATCTTTGAAATGTTTAATAGTTTTAGAATTGTACTCCTTTGAAAGTTCAGAGATTTATAATGGAGGTCGATGGACGAATTTGGGACCTCAAAAAAACACTTTCACCTAGAAACTCCATTCACAGTTCAAAAATTCCACCTTACTGTGGACATGCATGCTTGAGATTTTTTCTTTGAAATCATTTGCAGCTTGGGAGATATTTAACTTTAAGCGCCCAATGCATTGTCAATGTGGCAATGGACATTTAAAGGGAAACGAGTACAGGCTACTAATCCTACATACTTACTGCTAGTAACCCCATTCATACTTTAAAATGTTCATCTTACTGTGGACATGTTTGCCTGAAAAGGAATCTTTGAAATGTTTAATAGTTTTAGAATTGTACTCCTTTAAAAGTTCAGAGATTTATAATGGAGGTCGATGGACGAATTTGGGACCTCAAAAAAACACTTTCACCTAGAAACTCCATTCACAGTTCAAAAATTCCACCTTACTGTGGACATGCATGCTTGAGATTCTTTCTTCGAAATCATTTGTAGTTTGGGAGATATTTAACTTTAAGCGCCCAATGCATTGTCAATGCGGCAATGGACATTTAAAGGGAAACGAGTACAGGCTACTAATCCTACATACTTACTGCTAGTAACCCCATTCATACTTTAAAATGTTCATCTTACTGTGGACATGTTTGCCTGATAAGGAATCTTTGAAATGTTTAATAGTTTTAGAATTGTACTCCTTTAAAAGTTCAGAGATTTATAATGGAGGTCGATGGACGAATTTGGGACCTCAAAAAAACACTTTCACCTAGAAACTCCACTCACAGTTAAAAAATTCCACCTTACTGTGGACATGCATGCTTGAGATTTTTTTCTTTGAAATCATTTGTAGTTTGGGAGATATTTAACTTTAAGCGCCCAATGCATTGTCAATGTGGCAATGGACATTTAAAGGGAAACGAGTACAGGCTACTAATCCAACATACTTACTGTTAGTAACCCCATTCATACTTCAAAAGCACTAGGAGACACCTGCTGAGGGCCCAAAGGTGCGTTGGCGCAGTGGTAGGGTTTGGTTTATCTTGATCTTGATCGGTTGCCTCTGTGTGCAGGTTCAAGTCCCATGCCATCAATGTACACAGAGGACCATCGGGGGGACTGTGTCCCTCCCTTGTTTCCTGACAGTTAAAGGTGGTGGGTTATGTCTGAAAGAACTCTTCCCAGCTAAAGTTTTACAGAAATGCATTTTAAGTGATCTCTGAGTCTTGTCCTTCTGCTGTATTAGTGTATTGCTGGATACCTGAGAGGGGGACATTCAACTAACCTAGTCCTAGGCAATGGACATTTAAAGGGAAACGAGTACAGGCTACTAATCCTACATACTTACTGCTAGTAACCCCATTCATACTTTAAAATGTTCATCTTACTGTGGACATGTTTGCCTGAAAAGGAATCTTTGAAATGTTTAATAGTTTTAGAATTGTACTCCTTTGAAAGTTCAGAGATTTATAATGGAGGTCGATGGACGAATTTGGGACCTCAAAAAAACACTTTCACCTAGAAACTCCATTCACAGTTCAAAAATTCCACCTTACTGTGGACATGCATGCTTGAGATTTTTTCTTTGAAATCATTTGCAGCTTGGGAGATATTTAACTTTAAGCGCCCAATGCATTGTCAATGTGGCAATGGACATTTAAAGGGAAACGAGTACAGGCTACTAATCCTACATACTTACTGCTAGTAACCCCATTCATACTTTAAAATGTTCATCTTACTGTGGACATGTTTGCCTGAAAAGGAATCTTTGAAATGTTTAATAGTTTTAGAATTGTACTCCTTTAAAAGTTCAGAGATTTATAATGGAGGTCGATGGACGAATTTGGGACCTCAAAAAAACACTTTCACCTAGAAACTCCATTCACAGTTCAAAAATTCCACCTTACTGTGGACATGCATGCTTGAGATTCTTTCTTCGAAATCATTTGTAGTTTGGGAGATATTTAACTTTAAGCGCCCAATGCATTGTCAATGCGGCAATGGACATTTAAAGGGAAACGAGTACAGGCTACTAATCCTACATACTTACTGCTAGTAACCCCATTCATACTTTAAAATGTTCATCTTACTGTGGACATGTTTGCCTGATAAGGAATCTTTGAAATGTTTAATAGTTTTAGAATTGTACTCCTTTAAAAGTTCAGAGATTTATAATGGAGGTCGATGGACGAATTTGGGACCTCAAAAAAACACTTTCACCTAGAAACTCCACTCACAGTTAAAAAATTCCACCTTACTGTGGACATGCATGCTTGAGATTTTTTTCTTTGAAATCATTTGTAGTTTGGGAGATATTTAACTTTAAGCGCCCAATGCATTGTCAATGTGGCAATGGACATTTAAAGGGAAACGAGTACAGGCTACTAATCCAACATACTTACTGTTAGTAACCCCATTCATACTTCAAAAGCACTAGGAGACACCTGCTGAGGGCCCAAAGGTGCGTTGGCACAGTGGTAGGGTTTGGTTTATCTTGATCTTGATCGGTTGCCTCTGTGTGCAGGTTCAAGTCCCATGCCATCAATGTACACAGAGGACCATCGGGGGGACTGTGTCCCTCCCTTGTTTCCTGACAGTTAAAGGTGGTGGGTTATGTCTGAAAGAACTCTTCCCAGCTAAAGTTTTACAGAAATGCATTTTAAGTGATCTCTGAGTCTTGTCCTTCTGCTGTATTAGTGTATTGCTGGATACCTGAGAGGGGGACATTCAACTAACCTAGTCCTAGGCAATGGACATTTAAAGGGAAACGAGTACAGGCTACTAATCCTACATACTTACTGCTAGTAACCCCATTCATACTTTAAAATGTTCATCTTACTGTGGACATGTTTGCCTGAAAAGGAATCTTTGAAATGTTTAATAGTTTTAGAATTGTACTCCTTTGAAAGTTCAGAGATTTATAATGGAGGTCGATGGACGAATTTGGGACCTCAAAAAAACACTTTCACCTAGAAACTCCATTCACAGTTCAAAAATTCCACCTTACTGTGGACATGCATGCTTGAGATTTTTTCTTTGAAATCATTTGCAGCTTGGGAGATATTTAACTTTAAGCGCCCAATGCATTGTCAATGTGGCAATGGACATTTAAAGGGAAACGAGTACAGGCTACTAATCCTACATACTTACTGCTAGTAACCCCATTCATACTTTAAAATGTTCATCTTACTGTGGACATGTTTGCCTGAAAAGGAATCTTTGAAATGTTTAATAGTTTTAGAATTGTACTCCTTTAAAAGTTCAGAGATTTATAATGGAGGTCGATGGACGAATTTGGGACCTCAAAAAAACACTTTCACCTAGAAACTCCATTCACAGTTCAAAAATTCCACCTTACTGTGGACATGCATGCTTGAGATTCTTTCTTCGAAATCATTTGTAGTTTGGGAGATATTTAACTTTAAGCGCCCAATGCATTGTCAATGCGGCAATGGACATTTAAAGGGAAACGAGTACAGGCTACTAATCCTACATACTTACTGCTAGTAACCCCATTCATACTTTAAAATGTTCATCTTACTGTGGACATGTTTGCCTGATAAGGAATCTTTGAAATGTTTAATAGTTTTAGAATTGTACTCCTTTAAAAGTTCAGAGATTTATAATGGAGGTCGATGGACGAATTTGGGACCTCAAAAAAACACTTTCACCTAGAAACTCCACTCACAGTTAAAAAATTCCACCTTACTGTGGACATGCATGCTTGAGATTTTTTTCTTTGAAATCATTTGTAGTTTGGGAGATATTTAACTTTAAGCGCCCAATGCATTGTCAATGTGGCAATGGACATTTAAAGGGAAACGAGTACAGGCTACTAATCCAACATACTTACTGTTAGTAACCCCATTCATACTTCAAAAGCACTAGGAGACACCTGCTGAGGGCCCAAAGGTGCGTTGGCGCAGTGGTAGGGTTTGGTTTATCTTGATCTTGATCGGTTGCCTCTGTGTGCAGGTTCAAGTCCCATGCCATCAATGTACACAGAGGACCATCGGGGGGACTGTGTCCCTCCCTTGTTTCCTGACAGTTAAAGGTGGTGGGTTATGTCTGAAAGAACTCTTCCCAGCTAAAGTTTTACAGAAATGCATTTTAAGTGATCTCTGAGTCTTGTCCTTCTGCTGTATTAGTGTATTGCTGGATACCTGAGAGGGGGACATTCAACTAGTCCTAGTCCTAGGCAATGGACATTTAAAGGGAAACGAGTACAGGCTACTAATCCTACATACTTACTGCTAGTAACCCCATTCATACTTTAAAATGTTCATCTTACTGTGGACATGTTTGCCTGAAAAGGAATCTTTGAAATGTTTAATAGTTTTAGAATTGTACTCCTTTGAAAGTTCAGAGATTTATAATGGAGGTCGATGGACGAATTTGGGACCTCAAAAAAACACTTTCACCTAGAAACTCCATTCACAGTTCAAAAATTCCACCTTACTGTGGACATGCATGCTTGAGATTTTTTCTTTGAAATCATTTGCAGCTTGGGAGATATTTAACTTTAAGCGCCCAATGCATTGTCAATGTGGCAATGGACATTTAAAGGGAAACGAGTACAGGCTACTAATCCTACATACTTACTGCTAGTAACCCCATTCATACTTTAAAATGTTCATCTTACTGTGGACATGTTTGCCTGAAAAGGAATCTTTGAAATGTTTAATAGTTTTAGAATTGTACTCCTTTAAAAGTTCAGAGATTTATAATGGAGGTCGATGGACGAATTTGGGACCTCAAAAAAACACTTTCACCTAGAAACTCCATTCACAGTTCAAAAATTCTACCTTACTGTGGACATGCATGCTTGAGATTCTTTCTTCGAAATCATTTGTAGTTTGGGAGATATTTAACTTTAAGCGCCCAATGCATTGTCAATGCGGCAATGGACATTTAAAGGGAAACGAGTACAGGCTACTAATCCTACATACTTACTGCTAGTAACCCCATTCATACTTTAAAATGTTCATCTTACTGTGGACATGTTTGCCTGATAAGGAATCTTTGAAATGTTTAATAGTTTTAGAATTGTACTCCTTTAAAAGTTCAGAGATTTATAATGGAGGTCGATGGACGAATTTGGGACCTCAAAAAAACACTTTCACCTAGAAACTCCACTCACAGTTAAAAAATTCCACCTTACTGTGGACATGCATGCTTGAGATTTTTTTCTTTGAAATCATTTGTAGTTTGGGAGATATTTAACTTTAAGCGCCCAATGCATTGTCAATGTGGCAATGGACATTTAAAGGGAAACGAGTACAGGCTACTAATCCAACATACTTACTGTTAGTAACCCCATTCATACTTTAAAATGTTCATCTTACTGTGGACATGTTTGCCTGAAAAGGAATCTTTGAAATGTTTAATAGTTTTAGAATTGTACTCCTTTAAAAGTTCAGAGATTTATAATGGAGGTCGATGGACGAATTTGGGACCTCAAAAAAACACTTTCACCTAGAAACTCCATTCACAGTTCAAAAATTCCACCTTACTGTGGACATGCATGCTTGAGATTTTTTCTTTGAAATCATTTGTAGTTTGGGAGATATTTAACTTTAAGCGCCCAATGCATTGTCAATGTGGCAATGGACATTTAAAGGGAAACGAGTACAGGCTACTAATCCTACATACTTACTGCTAGTAACCCCATTCATACTTTAAAATGTTCATCTTACTGTGGACATGTTTGCCTGAAAAGGAATCTTTGAAATGTTTAATAGTTTTAGAATTGTACTCCTTTAAAAGTTCAGAGATTTATAATGGAGGTTGATGGACGAATTTGGGACCTCAAAAAAACACTTTCACCTAGAAACTCCATTCACAGTTCAAAAATTCCACCTTACTGTGGACATGTATGCTTGAGATTTTTTCTTTGAAATCATTTGTAGTTTGGGAGATATTTAACTTTAAGCGCCCAATGCATTGTCAATGCGGCAATGGACATTTAAAGGGAAACGAGTACAGGCTACTAATCCTACATACTTACTGCTAGTAACCCCATTCATACTTTAAAATGTTCATCTTACTGTGGACATGTTTGCCTGAAAAGGAATCTTTGAAATGTTTAATAGTTTTAGAATTGTACTCCTTTAAAAGTTCAGAGATTTATAATGGAGGTCGATGGACGAATTTGGGACCTCAAAAAAACACTTTCACCTAGAAACTCCATTCACAGTTCAAAAATTCCACCTTACTGTGGACATGCATGCTTGAGATTTTTTCTTTGAAATCATTTGTAGTTTGGGAGATATTTAACTTTAAGCGCCCAATGCATTGTCAATGCGGCAATGGACATTTAAAGGGAAACGAGTGCAGGCTACTAATCCTACATACTTACTGCTAGTAACCCCATTCATACTTTAAAATGTTCATCTTACTGTGGACATGTTTGCCTGAAAAGGAATCTTTGAAATGTTTAATAGTTTTAGAATTGTACTCCTTTAAAAGTTCAGAGATTTATAATGGAGGTCAATGGACGAATTTGGGACCTCAAAAAAACACTTTCACCTAGAAACTCCATTCACGGTTAAAAAATTCCACCTTACTGTGGACATGCATGCTTGAGATCTTTTCTTTGAAATCATTTGTAGTTTGGGAGATATTTAACTTTAAGCGCCCAATGCATTGTCAATGCGGCAATGGACATTTAAAGGGAAACGAGTACAGGCTACTAATCCTACATACTTACTGCTAGTAACCCCATTCATACTTTAAAATGTTCATCTTACTGTGGACATGTTTGCCTGAAAAGGAATCTTTGAAATGTTTAATAGTTTTAGAATTGTACTCCTTTAAAAGTTCAGAGATTTATAATGGAGGTCGATGGACGAATTTGGGACCTCAAAAAAACACTTTCACCTAGAAACTCCATTCACAGCTCAAAAATTCCACCTTACTGTGGACATGCATGCTTGAGATTTTTTCTTTGAAATCATTTGTAGTTTGGGAGATATTTAACTTTAAGCGCCCAATGCATTGTCAATGCGGCAACGGACATTTAAAGGGAAACGAGTGCAGGCTACTAATCCTACATACTTACTGCTAGTAACCCCATTCATACTTTAAAATGTTCATCTTACTGTGGACATGTTTGCCTGAAAAGGAATCTTTGAAATGTTTAATAGTTTTAGAATTGTACTCCTTTAAAAGTTCAGAGATTTATAATGGAGGTCAATGGACGAATTTGGGACCTAAAAAAAACACTTTCACCTAGAAACTCCATTCACGGTTAAAAAATTCCACCTTACTGTGGACATGCATGCTTGAGATTTTTTCTTTGAAATCATTTGTAGTTTGGGAGATATTTAACTTTAAGCGCCCAATGCATTGTCAATGCGGCAATGGACATTTAAAGGGAAACGAGTACAGGCTACTAATCCTACTTACTTACTGTTAGTAACCCCATTCATACTTTAAAATGTTCATCTTACTGTGGACATGTTTGCCTGAAAAGGAATCTTTGAAATGTTTAATAGTTTTAGAATTGTACTCCTTTAAAAGTTCAGAGATTTATAATGGAGGTCGATGGACGAATTTGGGACCTCAAAAAAACACTTTCACCTAGAAACTCCATTCACAGTTCAAAAATTCCACCTTACTGTGGACATGCATGCTTGAGATTTTTTCTTTGAAATCATTTGTAGTTTGGGAGATATTTAACTTTAAGCGCCCAATGCATTGTCAATGTGGCAATGGACATTTAAAGGGAAACGAGTACAGGCTACTAATCCTACATACTTACTGCTAGTAACCCCATTCATACTTTAAAATGTTCATCTTACGTTACTGTGGACATGTTTGCCTGAAAAGGAATCTTTGAAATGTTTAATAGTTTTAGAATTGTACTCCTTTAAAAGTTCAGAGATTTATAATGGAGGTCGATGGACGAATTTGGGACCTCAAAAAAACACTTTCACCTAGAAACTCCATTCACGGTTCAAAAATTCCACCTTACTGTGGAGTGGACATGCATGCTTGAGATTTTTTCTTTGAAATCATCTGTAGTTTGGGAGATATTCAACTTTAAGCGCCCAATGCATTGTCAATGCGGCAATGGACATTTAAAGGGAAACGAGTACAGGCTACTAATCCTACATACTTACTGCTAGTAACCCCATTCATACTTTAAAATGTTCATCTTACTGTGGACATGTTTGCCTGAAAAGGAATCGTTGAAATGTTTAATAGTTTTAGAATTGTACTCCTTTAAAAGTTCAGAGATTTATAATGGAGGTCGATGGACGAATTTGGGACCTCAAAAAAACACTTTCACCTAGAAACTCCATTCACAGTTCAAAAATTCCACCTTACTGTGGACATGCATGCTTGAGATTTTTTCTTTGAAATCATTTGTAGTTTGGGAGATATTTAACTTTAAGCGCCCAATGCATTGTCAATGCGGCAATGGACATTTAAAGGGAAACGAGTACAGGCTACTAATCTTACATACTTACTGCTAGTAACCCCATTCATACTTTAAAATGTTCATCTTACTGTGGACATGTTTGCCTGAAAAGGAATATTTGAAATGTTTAATAGTTTTAGAATTGTACTCCTTTAAAAGTTCAGAGATTTATAATGGAGGTCGATGGACGAAATTTTTTCACCTAGAAACTCCATTCACAGTTCAAAAATTCCACCTTACTGTGGACATCCTTGAGTTGTTTTACTTTGAAATGATTTGTAGTTTTTATAATATTTAACTTTAAGCGCCCAATGCATTGTCAATGGCAATGGACATTTAGACTTTTACCTGGGGCTTTTACCTTTATCAAATATTGTAGTGAATACCACACAAGTTGACAGAATGGGTAAGAATGTCTGTGGTGCAGAGGTTTAGATACAGGGCTTGCAACCAGACGGTTCCCAGTTCAAATCCAGCTATGACATTTAAGTTTTATCTGACTCTTGTGGTCTGTATCTAATCTTTCAGTGAAGGCCGTGCAAGAGACCAGAGAAAGCATGAACCATGGTGGAGCTGTGGTTAAGATACAGGCCTTGCACACAGAAGGTCCTGAGCTCAAAACCAGCAAGGACATCTTTCCAACTTTTACCTGGCGCTTTTACCTTTATCTATTCTTTCAGTGAACTTCACGCAAGTTAACAGAATATATAAGAATCACTGTGGCGCAGTGGTTTAGATACAGGACTTGTAACCAGAAGGTTACCGGTTCAAATCGAGCCCCTTTCTTGCACCTTTATCTAATCTTTCACTGATGAACGTGCAAGAGACCAGAGAAAGTATGAACCATGGTGGAGCAGTGGTTCAGATACAGGACTAACAAACAGAAGGCTTTTGGTTCAAACCCAGCAATGACATTTTCCAAGTTTGTACCCGGCTCACGTACCTGTACCTCTAATCCTTAACTTATCATTTAGGAGAACATTAACTTTAGAACGAAACTCCTCAATACGAAAGATGGTAAAAGAGAAACCCCGAAAGATGGTAAAAGAGAAACTCCGAAAGATGGTAAAAGAGAAACCCCGAAAGATGGTAAATGGAGACAAGTGACAGAGCATCGGAATGGAACACCTCAATACGAACGAGATTCCCAAAGCAACATCTTAAACTGGCGGAGATGAAAGAAGGCAGAGAGTTCAGTAGGAAAAAGGGGGAAAAGCATTTCTTGAAAAAAAATTTTTTATTTATTTTAAGCCCCTCCCTCTACAACCTGAGGAAGGCAGGCTAAATCCATCCTCTTCTTCTTATGAACAAAAAAAAATGAAATAGCTATAGCCAAGATTCAAACCCCTGACCTTCTGCATATGAGTCCAGTGCTTTACCTTCACACCACCAGGCCTGAGATATTAACCAAGCATTTTAGGTCATATTTGTAGTGGAAGGAAGAGCTGGCAGGTCAAAAGACACAAATATTCAAATGTTTAAATATTTGCATATTAATATTAGATTTATTAATGTGGTGTTTCGTTTTATATCATATTTAATGATTGATAATGATAATTAATTTGACTATTCGTTTTAGATGACCAAAAGTATTGTTATTTAAGATATTTTCTAATCAAACATATTAGCAGTTTTTTATTAATTTAGGCCTTTACATTAAAATAAATAGTGGCTATAAGGTTGTCAGTCAGTGTGGTATTACACCCATACGTAAACTTCTCTCTGATTGTCTGCAATGAGTTTAACTGAAAAATATATATCACTCATGGCATGCAGCATATCACATTCATGAACAATTATAAGCTGAGAACAAATATCAACTACATTCTGTTTTTTTAACTGATATTAGACAGTTTGACTTGAAATGTACGTTGAATTTATGCCAACCACTTCCATTCAATGTCTTTGTTACAACATAAAAACTTCATGTCATACTATGCTATGTTCAATAGGACACTACATAGTATCCTATGACAACATACTGTAATATAATACTGTCAAAAAACATGAACATGAACCTAACTAACCCTGTGGGGTTTTGATTTCAAGACATCTTTATTGACACAAATGCATATGAATAAACATCTGTCAAAAGGATTTCCAGTGTGTGTGTGTGTGTGTGTGTGTGTTGGGAGGAGCGCAGATATAATTATTACAGAAAAACGAAATCAATAATAAATTAATTAATACAATTTTCAATTAACCATACAACTAAAATAACATTAAAAGGTAGGGTAAGTGATATTTTTTTGGTATATATATTTTTTTTTGTTAAAAAGGTTCAAGTACTACATTCTGATAGTAATCATTACTACAGAGCGTTTGTTCGGTCACAGGGGTCTCTCCAGCTCTTTAGTAAACAGAATATAGCACATTTTCAGGTAGGTGACAAAATGTAAGTCAGGAGAGAGCACTGTAAATGCATTTTCTGTTTAATAAAGAGCTGGAGAGACATGGGAGAGACTCCTTTTACTGAACAAACACTCTATAGCAGCGCTACTCAACCCGCGGCCCGTGGGCCGCATGCGGCCCCAACGCAACGTCTTGGTGGCCCCTCATGGTCAAAAAAGAAAAAAACAACTTTTTTTTTTTTTTTTTTAAGCACAGGATAAAAAATATACATTGCCGTTCAAATATATGTGTTGCTAAATTTTTTTTCAAAAACAAACAGAGACATACATACAGGTGCGTCAATTGTTACAGGTATAATGCATAGTTTTCTATGCATTTCGGGTTTTTGGGGGGATTTGACCCCCAATCTTTTTCGGCCGCACGGCTTCGCCGCGCGCCCAGGATAGGTGTCCGTTAATTCAATCTCTGGGAGTTGGCAACCCTAACCTTGCCATACCTTAGCTTTTGCTGAACTGATGCCACTGGACATACACACAAAATAAACAGGTACACTTTCAATATGATGTCAAAAAGTACATTTTCTTATAACAATAACAATGTGTAGTGTGTGTTACAAAATCCAAAATAGGACCGTCATTTTTAGCTGGCGGCCCCTTGGACTTTTGGTATTTTGCTGAGTGGCCCCTGAGCCATCTTAAGTTGAGTAGTTCCCTGCATCAGGATCCCGATCCACTCCCTCAACAATGGATCCACACTGAGGTAAAACACAAAGGTCATAGGTCACACAGTGATATTTACAATCCATTAATTTCACTGTTGCTCTTTTACAACAGTAGAATAATGATCAGATCCTGACCTACAGCCATAGACAGAGCAGCCAGAGCGGTTCGCACACTGGGGCCTGTGGGGTGGTGGGGAAGATTATTATAGTTCAGCGCCCAACTCTGGTATGTTGGGTCAACTACGGCCCTTTGTGGGTGATTCAGATGCACCTCTAATGTACAACTGTGTTCAAAGAAGTTAACAACTAATATTAAGCAAGCACGCACACACGCACGCATGCACGCACGCACACACACAGTCAGAAAATCTTCAATTTTTTTCCAAATTTTTAATTTATTTAAATATTGCTATATACATACAGTACATAGCAACATCTAAAATGACACAGACGCTTTTCACAGTTTTAATGGGTTAACCACTTGAACCCTATTTAGCATCCCTATTGTGGTCGAAACATTCGCAGTAAAATAGCCGATCTACAAGCTCACAACGCATCCCAGACATTTGGTGTAGAGGGGAAAATGAACAGACCCAAGTACAGAGCCAAACTGTTACGTTTTCTAAGTATTGAGAGTTTAAGTGGTTAAACGTCTGAAAATACACATTAACATGACTGCAACACAACACTGATGACAGTGCTGTCAAACAAGTCTATGAAGCTATCTGTGAAATCTATGAGAAAGTTTGATCTGCCACACAATTTCATCTGTACATTGAAACTATAGGATACCAGCCAGGTAAACAATGAACCTAGTATCTGTCTAAATATCATGCTATCTAAATTAACATTTTAAACATTGTGGTCAAGAAAAAACAAGCCCAAGTAACAAACACATGAGAACAAATGACCAGGGTACTGTATGTCTGCATGGTCGTCATATCTAGGTCAGTCACTAGCATCAATGGAACAGAATGTGGAAGGGTCTCACGCTCTTTTCTCCTCCAGGCTAGTGTGTTACTCCAGTGGTTCTCAACCCTTTCAGGCCGTGACCCCCCAAAATAATCATATTTCTGGGGACCCCCACCCTGATAAGCATTTGGAATTGCAGGAGTTGAGGCATGAAATTTAGTTTGACTCAGTTCCACAGATAAATATTTTGAAAATCTACTCGGCTATTTTCTAAATGTTTGCTTCTTTCTTATATTATTTGACAATTTGGCCAATGTTTGAAGTTTTTACAGTATAGTTTGTTGATTACTTTTGATGGAGTCTTTTTCTTTTCTTTCTTAAAAATTATTTTTATAGGTATTAAACTAGCTGGGGACCCCCCCCCAAAAGAAAAAATCATGTGGGGGTCCCCACATGACTTTGGTTGCTCTGCAGGCCAGCATCAGTGTTTTGTACTCGGTGCAGGCAGCAACTGGGAGCCAATGGAGGGAGCTGAAAAGGGGGGAGACCTGAAAACGAGTTAGTTGAGGACCGGGCATGCTTTATTTGATGGGGCTTAAGTGCACATGCCGGGAGGCCAGTAAGGAGCGAGTTACAGTAGTCAAGTTTTGATATGACTGAAGCCAGGATAAGGAGCTGGGCTGACTCCTGGGTGAGGAAGGGTCTGATCCTTCCAATGTTATAGTGTAAACCAACAGGATCGAGTGGCCGCTGCAATGTGTGCCTTGAATGAGAGCTGACTGTCAACAGGACAACACCAACAGAAGTTGGTTAGTTGTCTATGGAAATAGTGAGATCCTGCATGGGGCAGGACTTACCTGGGAAGAAGAGAAGCTCGGTCTTGTCTGGGTTCAGTTTAACCCATTTAGACCGGGAAAGCATCTGTCTTTTTAGATTTTAACCACTTTAATCATTAGCTTATACTTTGGCTATTTAAAAAAAAATCTGTCTTTGAATATATATTTTTTAAAGCGAACATTCATTTTGTAACTCAAATCTTTGCTTCTGGGGGATTCTACAAATGTCTGTTTAAAAAAAAAACGTATGTTGCTATAATCATTGGTTCTCAAACTGTTTCATGTCAAGGACCCCCAACATTATATGTATTTGGCCGCGGACCCCCATCTCAAAATATGTTGTTCCAGGGACCCCCCAGAAGCAAAGATTTGAGTTACAAATGTTTGCTTTAAAAATGTATATATTCAAAGATGTGCACAAATTTTGGTGATTTAAAAAAAAATAGCAGATCTACAAGGTTATAGTGCCGCGCAATGAGCTTGTAGATCTGCTATTTTTGAATAGCCAAAGTATAAAAAAATTGTTAAAGTGGTTACACAGATGCGTTCCCGGTCTTAACGGGTGAAGGTGGTGAGAAGACAAGACATCCACTGAGATGTCAGCCAGACATGCAGCGAGGCTATTCAACCTGAGTGGCAGAGGGTGGAGAGAAGTGGTGTAAAGTAACTAAGTACATTAACTCAAGTACTGTACTTAAGTACACTTCTGAAGATTTGTTCCCGTTTCTTTTCTTTTTTTTAAATCAATTATTATTGACTTTTCAAACAAAACATAAAACACATACACACACACATATAGCTCAGGTCCTTAGATACATCATTTGCATTTTCACATATTTTGGTCCATGGGGCCCGGGGCATAGACAGCATTCAGCAGATCTATAAGTGTACATAAAATTGCAGATAGTTTGTATCGTACGTCAGTCACCAATTTTAGTCGTCAGAGTTACAGAAAGGTGACAGAATTTTAACTTAAACATAAACACAAACATGACCCTGAAAATGACAATCAGTTGTCTTCATACCACCCTAAGTTTTATGCCCGGAGTAGGTTTGTACAATTCTCTTATTTTTGATACTTTTGATACTACTTGACTCTGCATATTCTTGTATTTTTGTACTCTTCTGAATCCTGAAATAAACAAAACTGTACAAATGTAGTGGTTTCTCCCAGATTCTAGAGAACAGGTGCGCTCTTTCTTTATTACGGTATCTCAATTTCTCTCGAGTGGCAGCATCGGATATCAAGGATTTCCACAGCTGAGTAGACGGAGATTCATCTCCAACCCACTTTGTCATTATTGATTTCCTAGCTAACATTAGAAAGAAGTGAATTATTTCTTCATGCGCCTTCAAAGAATCTGGGATACTTCCTAATAAGCATACAAGGGGATTAGGGGCCAACTGTTGTCCAATAACCCTGCTAATTTCTTTGCATATTGCCTTCCAGAATACTTGAATTTGTATACACTCCCATAGACAGTGGAATCTAGTTCCAACTGATGCTTTACATTTACAGTAGGGCAATTTGGGGAGACGCCTGCTGTATATTTATTTACTGTACATATATGGAGATATGTATGTACACATTATGTACGATATTATATTGCATCTCCCTGTATCTGTTACATATTGATATTTTGGAAGGCAACAGCAGGATTATTTCCCATATCGTATTGTCTATTGTCACATTGAGTGTTGTACTCCAACTTGCTCTCAAATGGGAAAGTCTATTCTGATTCAGTTCTTGCAGCTCAGAATAGAACTTTGATACAAAATGTTCCTGTTTCTGTTGGTCCATAAAAAATCTTTCTAGTGGATACAGTATAAATCGACTGGTACATTAAGAGTATTAATTTTCTTATCTAATTGTTCCCATTTTCAATACTTTTACTTCTACTCCACTACACCTCAGAGGCAAATATTGTACTTTTACTCCACTAAAATTATTTGAAAACTTTAGTTACTAGTTACTTTGTAGATTTTAATTATTATTACTAAACATACATTACCCAGCCCTATATATATTTCGGCCATTTGAAAATAGCAGATCTACAAGCTCACAATGCATCGCATTGTGAGCTTGTAGATCGGCTATTTTCAAAATATTTGTATACATTTTTAACTTGAAATGGGCCATTCTGCATAATGAGTACTTTTACTTATGTACTTTATGTATATTTTACTCAAGTACATTTTTTATTCCAGACTTTCACTTTTAAGAGAGTACTTCTACATTGCAGTATTGATACTTTTACTTAAGTAAAGAATTCAAGTACTTTTTCCACCACTATGTCCATGTCATTAAAGTTCTCAGATAGCGTCCATACTCACTCATTCAAATGTCTCACACACTCTCTTCTCCTCCAGGCTAGTGTGTTAGTTGACCAGCCACAGTCCATTTTGTAGTTATTAATGTCAGCCGGTTATGGTAGAAATACTGAGTGAAAACCCAGCTCCAAACACATAAACATGCTGATATATCCACACTGATATTAATCCCTAGCTCTTCATTTACCAGATTATTGAATTTATAAACATCTCTGTTTTCACCTGTTTCTCTCTCTCTCAGACTGTTTTCCTTCCTGCTTTTTTTAGTCCCACCCCCTGTCAGAACCTGCTATGTAGACTAGAGTTGATTGACACCTGGATGCCCAATGACATTGCTTCCATGAGGTTGGTATAAATGACCAAGTAGCTGCATGTCTGCTCCCTAGTGGGCTTGGTGCTTTAGCCAACTACAGTAGTTAGTGCAACTGCTAGTAAAACTTCAAACCTAGGTTCAAACCCCCATTGGGACACTTGTCTTTAATTTTCTTTGATCTTTGAGCAGCTTGTCAAATAAATCTGGAATAAATTTTCACTTATGGGGTCGGTGGCACAAAATATCTTCAGATGGGGGTCCATGCGTGGTCTAAAGCTGAAGGGCATTTTGATATGAAATGCAGTGGAAATCACAAAACAAATGAGTTTCTGTTATGTAATCTCTATTATTCAGAAATATCCTGAGATTAATTGTTTTATGGCGTGATGTGCAGATGTTGCTTTACAAATAGCCGTCAGTAAACTAAATAAGGTTATAGTGATATCATGGATTCCAATTGTATAAATAAGTGGTCATTGTTTTACATGAAATAAAGTTTAAGTTGAAAGTGCCTTGGTCTGTAATATAATCATACTGGAGACGCGCGTGTGTGTGTGTGTGTGTGTGCGTGTGTGCCTGCCTGCCTGCCTGCCTGCCTGCCTGCCTGCCTGCCTGCCTGCCTGCCTGCCTGCCTGCCTGCCTGCCTGCCTGCCTGCCTGCCAGCCAGCCATGCCATGCCATGGATGCATGCATGCATGCATGCATTGTTATACTCTTTATTTGAATCCACAAATGATTGGACAATGAGGAAACATTCAAATAATACATGAACACTTGGGTGCACACATGGCAAGTTTTCCTCACAGCCTGGCTACCAGAATATTGTAGTAGTTTGGCCTTTGTCTTAGAAAGGACAATAATGTAAGGTTTATGCACATGTCCAAGACTTAAAATACCAAAAGTAGAAAACGCTCATTATGCAGAATGCCTGCCTGCCTGCCTGCCTGCCTGGCCGGAAAATGGTGAAGACACGAAACTCACAACCATTGGACAAAGGGTGGCGCTATAGCAATCAGTTGAAAAATACAGATACACACATGCGCCTCCTCATGCCTTACAACTTTCGTGGTCTGACTTTTGACCTCTGAACTTTAGATCTCCCACCATTTTGAATTATATGAAAAGCAGTTTAAATCAAACTCCTCCTGGGATTTTTTAGCAATCTGCACGAAACTTTCTACGCGTGTACTTTGGACCTATGTCGACAAAAACATGGTGGGGATTTTTAATTTTAATGGTTTGTGAACGAGTGATCTTAGTGTTAGTGAAACAGGGGCTTGGTTCATGACAGAAGGCAAGAGTTTATGATCTTCAACAGACACCACAAGGCTGGACAAAGCTATAGCTCAAGTGGTAGTGTGGCAACCTGTGAGTACGAAGGTTAAAAGTTCGATTCCTGCCTATGGCTATGGGTTGAGGTGTCCATGAGTGAGGTTCTTAACCCCTGCGTGCTATATATGACCACCTCAGCTGTGTTGAGCTGAGAAGTAGATTCCCCTGTTGGAATCATTTGAGGTCTTTATTATTATTATAATTATCATAAACAGCATCCTGACCTCGAATATTGACCTCTGAAAACAGCCTTAGAACCTTGCAACCTTACAGTACGTACATGGTTGTCACCATGGTGACAACATGTATAAGCCTAATTAGAAAGTCCATCTGTGTTGTCTAGAAAGATGAAATAAAATAAATTGCAAACTTTTGTCATAACAGAATTTGTGACACGAGTTTGGAATTTGCAGTATAAGTAACACAATACAGAGATACATTGCAATATCCACAATCCCTCAGCACTCTGCTCAGCTGTTCAGAATGCTCATTTGTTAATTACATGGGCTGCTTTGTCTCAAGTTCAATCTATTCTGTTTCTATGTCTTATTGTGCTATTATTGCATATTGCTTTGCCTTTCATTCCTTGGCCCTGTTTATCACTGCATGCAGCTATATCTTTTTTGTTTTTGTTTTTAGACACTAATACATCTAATTGTAGGCTGCATAATGTAAACGGTGAGGTTCTCTCATAAGCCCTCCTAGGGTTTTTACCTCACCGGCACAACAATATTCTGTCATCTTTCCTAGGAAAGAAGTAGTATACTATATGTATATGATTCCTGTTGTGCATATCAATAAATCAAATCAAATCATCAAACACAACCTTGCTTGGTTTTTATGAGATATTTTATTCAAAAGCATGGCCTTTTAATTTCAGTGCCGTTTACGCAAAACAATTATTTAAAATGGAACACACAATCATCATTCCACCTGCCATAGGCTGAGAAACTAAAACATCAGCTGACAATTCTATATCGTTTCTGTCGGACCTCTTTAAAAAAAAAAAAAAATTGTAACAACAATAGTGTGAAACTGGGTTTCATTCTAAGGCACGGTTCAAGATTTAAGGCACGGTTCAAGACAAATATTGAACAAATGAAAAGTATTTCAGTAAAACAAGAGCTTGTGACTAAATAATAACTACATTGGATCCATTGGAACACAGGTTATTTCCCCCCATATCCTGAAAAGTAACCGATTTGGACATACAAGGTTTCCATCCGACAGTGATGATATGACAGCAGTGTTTCTCCATGTACCCCTAGAGGTACACAGAGGAACTACAGGTTACATGAAAGAAATTGGAAAATTGTAATTATTATTTTGCCGTTATCATTTATGATAAAACGTTGACAAAATGTGCGTGAACCTACTGATCTGTGATGTGTAAAACCAAATTAAATCAACGTGACTAGCGCAACTGTTACTGAATAGAAAGCAATACTTATTTGCACATTATTTATTATTTGAAGATATTTACATCAAGTGGACTTATATGGGTGGGAATGATTTAGTTTTTCAAACCCATTTTCCCAATATGTATATGAAATATAGAAAAAAAAGTGGGGGGGAAAAGGTCTAGAGTAAAACTCCAAAACAAGGTGCTCTTCTATAAAATTGGGTAATAATTAAATAAGATAAGAAAAAAAGAGCCACTAGGGAGGGGCTAAAGAGCCACATGTGGCTCCAGAGCTGCGGGTTGCTGACCCCCAAAAAAGTAAGGTGGGTTATCATTAGGGCTGTCACGATTACAAATTTAAGTTCACGATTAATTGTCACACTAATAATTGCGATTAACGATTTTTCTATTTTTGCCATTGAAATATTGGAACATATGAATAAAAAATACATTTTGCCTTTTAGGCTTCGTAATCAAAAATTGCACAGGGAAGATAATGTCAAATAACTGAAATAGGCTATACAAAGACATTACTAACATGTATTAATTTTTTACAAAAACAAAAAGGTAAAAATAGCGAAAAAAGGTGATCTACAAGCTTACAACGCGTCACAATACAACGTGTCACAAAGTGTCGCGTTGTAAGCTTGTAGATCAGCTATTTCTGTTTTTGTATGTATGAACATTTTTCAACATGGAAATGATCATGACGATTATGCAAAATAATTGCGATTATCTCAAATAATTGCGATTAGACAATTATGTAATAATTGTGACAGGCCTACTTATCATTGATTCATGGCATCATTATGCTATATGGTTTCTTTTGCTGTTTTCTGAGCAAAAATATTCTACTCATGTAAAGGGGGAATAAGAAATCAGGGAAAGGGGTACTGAAGGGAAAAAAACAAAAATGTCTGAGAACCACTGTTGTATGAAGTATGGCGACAAGCTCAAAACGCGTCGCTTCGTGCCGCGTTTTCCAGCTTGTCAATCTGCTGCATTTGATGCTTTTGTGTGACGCAGTAGTATGATCAAGAAGGCCGTTAATTTACACAGAAACTAAAAAAGAGGTTTCTGCCCGACAGCAACGCTATACTCCTGTTGCTGCTAACTCCTACTGTTGGACTGTAGACCCAAATGTTTTTCAGCTCGAGACCCAAAAGAGACATCTGTGTGTCTTCCCGGGAGCCAAACTTAAAATACATTGTGAATTAATGATTTAAGCCCGATTTCAAAATTTGGAAAAGTTCTGAAAATGTCTGGAAAAAAGATTAGGTATGTATGAATGTACTTTCTTTCTTAATTTTTTGAAGGAACGGTAAAAAAAAGAAAGAGAAGAAAAAATACTACAACAATGTATATTTGGGAAACATTAGTGTAGACCAGCGCTACTCAACCCGCGGCCCGCGGGCCGCATGCGGCCCCAACGCAGCGTCTCTGCGGCCCCTCATGGTCAAACCAAAAAAGCACAGGATAAAAATATACATTTCCGTTCAAATATATGGGTTGCTACATTTTTTTTCAAAAACAAACAGACAGACATACATACAGATGCGTCAATTGTTACAGGTATAATGCATAGTTTTCTATGCATTTCGTTTTTTTGGGGGGGTTTGACCCCCATTTTTTTTGGATAGGTATCCCTTAATTCAATCTCTGGGAGTTGGCAACCCTAACCTTGCCATACCTTAGCCTTTGCTGAACTGATGCCACTGGACATACACATAAAATAAACAGGTACAGTGAAAAGAATATGATGTCAAAATGTACATTTTCTTATAACAATAACAATGTGTAGTGTGTGTTACAAAATCAAAAAATCCAAAATAGGACCGTCATTTTTATATTTTGGTATTTTGCTGAGTGGCCCCTGAGCCATCTTAAGTTGAGTAGCCCTGGTGTAGACAATGTCTCCTCCGATACACGTCAGTCACCAGCACTGCTTTTCACCAGACAGTGGGCTTTACTGACCATGGTGGTTCACGCTATGTTCCAAAGTTCCCCTCCCCACTGAACAGGCACCTCTAATGCAGTGATAAGGACACTCTCTCTTGCTGGCTTCCCAACCACCAAAAGGTTCGCTCCAACGAACAATTATGTTTGTTGGAGCGCCCGTCCCGGCTTGGCCTGAACCTTTACGGCAGTGGTGCCGTCAAATCACTTTGAAAAGTCAATTCACAATATTTACACAATCTGTTTCTTTACATTTTAT
Organism: Gymnoscopelus braueri; assembly: GCF_963280865.1. Lineage (NCBI taxonomy): Eukaryota > Metazoa > Chordata > Actinopteri > Myctophiformes > Myctophidae > Gymnoscopelus > Gymnoscopelus braueri. The sequence continues at coordinate 27,809,431 of NC_137617.1, read as the reverse complement.
AAGTAGAATTAATATCCATGATATGTTGCTTGTATAACCACCTCCCTACCAACATACAGCTGGTTAATTCTCACGATGTTTACAGTGGAGATGTTTTTCCCTTGGTGTGCGTACGCTGGTGGTTCTTCAGATTACATGACACACTGAATCCCTTGTTACCCTTATTACAGTGGAAAGGTTTTTCTCCGGTGTGTACACGCATGTGTGTCTTCAGGCTACTTGACCAACTGAACCCCTTGTTACACTTATTACAGTGGAAAGGTTTTTCTCCGGTGTGTATACGCATGTGTGTCTTCAGGCTACTTGACCAACTGAACCCCTTGTTACACTTATTACAGTGGAAAGGTTTTTCTCCGGTGTGTATACGCATGTGTCTCTTCAGGTGACTTTGCGCACTGAACCCCTTATTACACTTATTACAGCGGAAAGGTTTTTCTCCGGTGTGGGTATGCAGGTGTGTCTTCAGAGCACCTGACTGCCTGAAACTCTTGTCACATTTATTACAGTGGAAAGGTTTTTCTCCGGTGTGGAGACACTGGTGTGTCTTCAGGCTACTTGACCAACTGAACCCCTTGTTACACTTATTACAGTGGAAAGGTTTTTCTCCGGTGTGTATACGCATGTGTGTCTTCAGAGCACCTGACTGCCTGAAACTCTCGTCACATTTATTACAGTGGAAAGGTTTTTCTCCGGTGTGCAGACGCTGGTGTGTCTTCAGGTTACCTGACTGACTGAAACTCTTGTTACACTTATTACAGTGGAAAGGTTTTTCTCCTGTGTGGAGACGCTGGTGTGTCTTCAGGTGACCTGACTGATTGTCACAACTCTTGTCAAGGTGTTTACATTTTTGAGTTTTCTTTCTTGTGCAAGTTGGCTGATGTGTTTTTACTTGCCCGGCCCACGGTTGAGTTAAGGTCTCGGTAAACTGTTGTCGACTGTAAGATGCTGGTTTGTCTTAGAGAGAGAGAGAGAGAGAGAGAGAGAGAGAGAGAGAGAGAGAGAGAGAGAGAGAGAGAGAGAGAGAGAGAGAGAGAGAGAGGGGGGTGGGGGGGGGGCAAGAGAAAAGAGGTGGATACAATCCGTCATAACTCATGATATTGACATCAAGTCATGACATTGATCAACAGTTTCAGACAGGGATGCAGCACTGAATGTAACTCCTCATTCTCACTGTTTATTTTATGTTCTGGTATTAAGCAAATAACAGATTTCTGTGTTGTGTGAATCCACCTGTTTGGATTAATTAAGTGTTGCATTTTGACCAAAGCATTTGCCATAAACTACAAACAATGTGCTTAATTCCCCTGTATGAGTCCTCATCCATGGACTTTGTTCATGTGCATCTTCAGATGAGCCTTTTGAGTGAAGCTTATTTTACAAACTGTAGGCTAGATGTAAATATTTATTAAAAAAAATCTTTACCTGTATCAGTCTTCATGTGTCGTTTCAGATAACTCCCTCTATGACTTTTTATGGATGGAGTTTGTTTTGATGATTTCAGCTTGTTGCTCAAAGACAATCGTCGTCCTTCCACATTTAGTGTCTTGCGTGACTTCAGTTTGTTTAAAGCTGACTGACCTTCCCTGGTCTCCTCCCAGTCACTGTCTTCAATGTCAGATTCAGAACAGGGTGAAGTCCTCTCATCGCTGTCTTCAGAGTCAGATTCAGAGCAGTGTGAAGAGAAGAGCTGGTCATCTCTAGTTGGCTGTGAAGTTCCACAGTCCTCGACATCAGCTTGTGATTTCATGTGTTCAGTTGAGGTGCTGGCTACAGGCTCTGTATCTTTGTTTTCATCAACATCCTCTTCGCTTTGAACTGTCAACGTTGACCCATCAGCCTCCTCTGGTCTTTGCAGTAGCTCCTCCTCCCGTTCCACTTTAGTCTGTGGAGGCTCTGGTCCATCTTGGACCTCACTGGGGCTCTCCTGCTGTTCTTCTTTAATCTGCAGAGGTTCTAGTTTTACCTGGACCACACGGGACCAGCTCCACACTTCTTTAATCTGGAGAGGTTTCAAATGGACGAGACTGGAACTCCTGTCCTCCTGTTCCTCTTTAATCTCCGGAGGTTCTAGTTTCACCTGCATCAGCCTGGGACTCCTTTCCTCCTGTTCCTCTTTAATCTCCGGAGGTTCTGGTTTCACCTGCACCAGACTGGGACTCCTTTCTTCCTGTTCAGGGAGATCTAGAAGGAGAAGAGACAATCATTGACTGATGGAACTCACCTGATTGTAACTGAAAGATTGAAAGCTGATCGTTTGTGGCTGGACATGATTGTTGGGGTTCAGGGGCACTACTTCAGATGGTTCTAAGTGAAATTTGTGTCTGGAACACTGTCTGGTATATTGCTGTCTGCCTTATTCATTCTGTGATCAATAATAATAAATAAAAGGTTATTATCTTGTAACAGATGAAGCTCTGTGAGCTCTTTTTCTCATACCTTTGTATTTGATTTCATTTACTAGCCGTTATGATTAAAATAAAAACATGTTTCTCACAGAAATGACAAGGATAAAAACACAACAGAGTTAGCTAATTTCATTGTGGTCTTTGGTTTTGGACAAATACAACGTTACAATAGAGCAGAGAAATAGGCCATACATAACTTTGGTGCAAACTTGGTTGCTTTTCGTGGTTGTAAGTAGAAATTTAGGCACTATGAACATTTTTTTTTCTTTTGTAACAATCCAAAGAATGTAGGCTAAACAGGAGTTTGTTTCCAGTGACGTTTCGGTCAATGCGATAGATAAAAGGAGAGAAGGTGGGGAGCCATCTGCGTGGCATGAGAAGAAAGATATTTAACAAAATAGTGATCTGAATAATCTGATCATGCTTTCTTAATGACCCTGACACTGTTAGCTACTATTATGTTGACGGCATTTTATCTGTCATCTCTGTTAGAGTTGTACGTCTTGTAGTCCATCCTTGTTTTGTGCTTCAGTTCCATACATTTATGAGGAGGACGCTTAGGTTTACTGGTTTATTGTAGCTGTGAATGAAATTGCTGTCGGGCAGAAACCTCTTATCTCCATATTTTAACATGTTGTGTTTTTTTCGTAAATGAATGTGTGTGTGTGTGTGTTACTCACAGCCTGCCTCAGAGTAGCCAACAGTCCTCCAGGTAGCAGCAGATCTCAGGTCTTGACTCATGGATGCTGAGTTGTAGGAATGCATGTGGCACTGAGCCATGCTGTGACTGAACAGATGGCCTTCACTGGGCATCTGTACACACACACACACACACACACACACACACACACACACACACACACACACACACACACACACACACACACACACACACACACACACACACACACACACACACACACACACACACACACACACACACACACACACACACAAATCGGTCCAGTTATAGGTAAAAACTTGAATCGGCCTGTTATAGCACCACCAGAAGGCCCATTTGAAAAATATTGGGTGGCATTTCTTCCATGGCCTAATGGCAATATACGTCCAAAGTTTCACGGCAATCGCACGCTGTGTTCATGATTTGTCGCATTTTGTTAAAAACGGACCACTCCTGCAAACTTTGGAAGCCAATCTTAGCCAATCAGGATGGAATATGAAAAATCCGACAGATACGTTTGATTTAATTACTGTAGATATACTGTGTACCGATTTGTGTGCTGTTTGGACAACATCTGTAGGAGTAATATTAAAAAAAATTGGCCTCCTGGTGACGCTATAACAGGCCGATCTGAAAACTTCGGGGCAGAGGTTCTGCTCTGGCATCCAGGGAGTGTGTATGCCAGTGGGCAAACCCCCGGCCCTGGAATTTAAGCTCATTTCCGGGTTCTCTTACAGCTTGAAGTTCCATTAACGGCCCAGCAGATGTCCTTCTGAAGAGCACTGCTGGTTGCAGTACAAATTAATCTCAAAAGAAGTGAATGAGGTTTTGGCCTGACTTTACACTTGACTTTAATACCTTAGTAAACATTTTCATAAACACTTTATGTTTTCAATCGCTAGTCTAAAGTCTTTTTTAAATCATCATGACATGTGTTTAGTAAATTATTGTTCCATTAATTTTAAAATGAATGATAAAGTAGGGTATGAATTCTAGGGCTTCTATTGGTTCTACAGAGAGAAGACCCGCCCTCACTGCGGTTAGAGCCAATAGCAGTCGTTTCCAGTTTCATTTCGGGACCGTAAGTTCAAAGATGGCGGATTTGAATTTGCCGAAAAAGTGGCTTCAACACGGTCAGTAGAAACCAATGGGGCTGGCTTTGTCCATTCTTTTTACGGTCTATGGTGTGCGCACAGTCTTGCTGCCAGAGATTAGCTGTTCACAGACAGACAGAATCAGAATCAGCTTTTATTGTCACTTCACAGGTTTACAGAGGTAAAAAGTGGGTGAATTTTTTTTTCGTGCATAGTTCCCATCGCATCGTTATTTCCATAGAAAAAATATAGAAGGAAGAAGAATAGAGGGGGGGGGGGGAGTCAAGGGGGAAAGGAGATCAAAGTTATCTACATATTTACACATGGTACCTGAGATAAGGTATAAAGGTGCGTGAGCATAGCAGCAGACGTATACTGTGCATGATATACTTATGGACGTTAGTTAAGGTGCTAAAAAAAAACATGAACATGTACACACACGGACGGACGGACGGACGGACGGACGGACGGACGGACAGGGTTAAAAACATCAGATCCGCTTACCGCTGTTGCACAGGAATACTCCAGGCCAGTGGGGGGCAATGTAACATCATCTCCTTCTCCTCCTCCTCTGGTGCTGATGTGACCTTCTATGAACCATATTTAAAAAGCAAACAAACAAACCTTGAAGAGCCTGTAAACACAAATGCCCTGTTTTGAGCATTTCCTGCTGAGAGCAGTTTTTCTGGTTGGGGCTAAACACCTCACCTGATGACACGCTCAGGTGAGTTTCAGTGATGTCATCAGAGTAGTAATACAGTACTTTGCACTGTTTACCCCATCTGAATAGCTAATGTGAGCATTATAAAGAATAGCAGAATAATAACTTAAACCCTCTATTTTCAGTAAAAACTGACCCACATTTCTTGGACTGCTTTTTTCTGTCAACACCACATCTCTTTGCCAGAAATAGCCAGTCTACAAGCTCACAACGCGTCACAGTTTGGCTTATGTCCCCCCCAGAATAGGCATGCTGGGGTTCATGTGGTTAATGCTATTCATAATAATGTAATGGTGTTTTCGTTTTGTCAAGGTGCACTAACGTTTTCATATTGCTGGATAATGTGGATAATATTAATATTTTTTATTGCACGTGCATAATGTTTTCATGTTGAGTACAACTTTTGATAATTTCTTTGGCTTATTATTTTTTTAATTTTATTTTCACATGGTGTTTTCATCAGGATGGTGGACAATTGTTATAGCGCTTAAGGCTCATTTATATTTAATTGCGTGCCGGTGTCGTGCTCAGTAAATAGCAGAACTACAAGCTCACTATGTGTCACGTCACGAATGTGACTCGTGGTGAGCTTGTATATCTGCTACTTACTGCATGCAACACCAGCACGCAACCAAGTATGAATGAGGCTTTAGCAGTAGCACACCTAGTGACCGCACCTTTCAACAGACCAGACTAAGATAAACATCTACACGTATGTAAGCGTTCAAAACAAAGTGTTATGATTTTAAATGAGTGTTTTAGAGATATTTGTCAGGGCCTCGGGACACCCAGCTTGAGACCAAGCTAAACCTGGCCAAATCGGGACGTCTGTTCACTGTCAGTGTTGCCATATTTATTTTGCGGGAGAAATAAGCAACCAGGTCTATGAAAACAAGCCCAAAAGAAGCGACTATAATAGGCCACATGTGTGAGCACTTTAAACCTAGATCTACAAGCTCACAACGTGTTGTGATTGATTGATTGAATACTTTATTAACAGTTTGCAAAAAAAGGCCCGTTGGCACAGATTTATACAAAAGAATGCTAAAAGGATAACCCAGGGCTTGTTTCCATTGAGGTCCTGTGTATTCAATTCATCGAGACAATAGGACATTGGAACACTGTTGTTCACTGTACCTGTGAACATGTCCTGGTCAGTCTCTCTGGTCTCCATCTTCACAGTCTGGAGTTTCCTCTCAACCTCGTCCTCTGCATCTGATGACTGATAAGAAGACACCCACATTCTTTTTCGTCTCTGTCAGCGGTGCAGTAACAAAGTGCATTTACTTTAGTCCTGTACTGATTGAAGTACATGTTTGGGAGTAACGGTATCTGTACTTTACCTGAGTATCTGTATTTTTTGTATACGTACGATGACTTTCACTATATTTAAACATAGGTAGAAATGGTTATAATAGCTGTCACTTTACCTTACCTTTACCCTGAACCAATGCACTTTGTTTTTAAAAACAATAATGTACAGAGCCATTACATACTGGAATGTGCTCCCCCCACTTTTGAATTGAAATACATTTGGTTTAAAAAAGATCCGTAAGGGTCCATTTGGTTTCATTTTACACTCTCAATAGTTAAAGATCTATAAGGGTCCATTTGGTTTCATGTTACACTCTCAATAGTTAAAGATCTATAAGGGTCCATTTGGTTTCATTTTACACTCTCAATAGTTAAAGATCTATAAGGGTCCATTTGGTTTCATTTTACACTCTCAAGAGTTAAAGATCTATTAGGGTCCATTTGGTTACCAACTCTTCCATCATTTAGCTGGGGACCACCTGGAACCTCCTCAAGGACCACGGTTGGTCCCCGAACCACTGGTTGAGAACCACTGGTTTAGACTAATGGGAGATCCCATATAAACAAACACTATTTTAAAGACAAATAGTGTGCTTTTGTCAACATTTTAATACAGCAATGCATTGACTTAAAGAGACTTGAATACTTAAGTACTTTTTTTAAACAACTTTTAAGTACACATTTGATACTCCAGTACTTTATCTTTCAAGTACAAATCTGACACATTACTTTTTCAAGTTGTAATATTTGAGGAGTATCTATACTTTGACTCTACGGGTTGAGTACTTTGTCCACTACTGTGCTCTGTCCATTGGTGTAAAGTAAAGTACATGTACTCAAGTACTGTACTTATATACAATTTTGCGATATTTTTTACTTTCTTCAGTGTTTACAATGTTCAATACTTTTACTTCTACCCCACTACACGAAAATATTGTTATTTTACTCCACTACAATGATATGAAAACTTTAGTTACTAGTTACTTTGTAGATTTTGATTATTAGTACAAAACACACTAATCACTTCAGCCCTATAAATACAGCCGTTTGAAAATTGCAGATCTACAAGCTCACAATGTGCATTGTGAGCTTGTAAGATCGGCTATGTTCAAAAGAGTCTTCATCACTGTGCTCTGTACGGTTTCGAGGGCCGAAAACAGCTGATTTAATAAGCCGGACCCCAGTTTGAGAACCACTGCTATATAAACAAAGAACCTCTGTCATACAAAGAGCTGTTCAACCACTGTACTGTTCTTTATAGGTTCTGTATTCTAGTTCATTGTTCTATAAACTGAAGCACCATTTGATCTCTCTCCCTCACTTTTTGTCTTATCTATCTCTCCCCTTCTTTTTCTCTTCTCCCTCAACACACACACACACACACACACACACACACACACACACACACACACACACACACACACACACACACACACACACACACACACACACACACACACACACACACACACACACACACACACACACACACACACACACACAACTAGTATATCAATTCAAAATTAGGATAATATGTGGGGGAAAAAGGGTATTACCTCTGCCATTATTTGTTGTTCTCGCAGAAATCGCAGTCGCAGAAACGCTTGCGTTCCTTCAAAGTGGAATAGCAGAATGACACTTAGCCCTGCCCTGGATGGGCAGACAACGGTGCATTATGGCCTAATCTCGTGGGAATGCGTGGGAGGTTGGTAGTCCACCTTACATGGGCGTTGCTTCTGCCAGTGTCCTTCCATTTTTCATTTCTTTCCTCCCCTGACCAAACCCACACAAGATACATTGTTACATTAATAGTTTCCATGGCACTTGATGTCACATGGGCAGACCACAGCTAAAACATGGACCTCATATCTACGGAGGCCTCTATCTACGGGTCAGAGACAAGGTCAGAGGGAGAACGATGAGTCTGTCACCAGGAACTGATGGCATCGTGACGAGCAAACCTTGGCTGTGTGAGCCAAGCCAAGGCGAAGCTGTAGGAGGGGAAATAGACACACCACCTACTGTACATAGACGCACAGCGGAGCTAGCAACACTGCAGAGATCTACACCCCGATGCTGGAGAGGAGGGTGTGAGGGCAGAGATCCAGCTAGTCCACACTCAAACCATTAATGGGCCATTAGATTTGACTAGTCTGTAGGCTATGGTTGAAACACACACAAACAAACAAACACACACGCACGCACAACCGCACAACCGCACGCACGTGCGCAAGCACACACACACACACACACACAGACACAAATATTGGACCTACACAATCACAATGCTCATGCGCACACGCACTAGTCTGCAGCTATGAAGTATTAATCTCTCAAGAACAGCTTCTGCACTGCGTTGGAATCTGTCGGGGAGGTTCGTCATAACGAGTGCGCATTCAGATCAGGAAGTAGGCCGCGCTTTACCCAATCACATGTAGTGGGCGGGATTCACATGTCCGTCGATCTTTCCCCCTCGAAACAAACCGAAACTAATTTAACAATAGCGTCCGCGGAGCAGACAAAACCACGGAAATGTATTCACATTTTAACTTACTCTTTCATCATAGAAACAAGTGGGCTTATAACCAAAACGATCCATGTTCTCTGGGAGAAGTGGTGTTAGTGTTCCGTGTAGAAATATTGTTAGTGGGAATGAAAACATAGTCGCACCAACCGGAAGTGATGCGCTGAAGGCGCATCACAAACACCGGTTTCCTTGTGCTCTGGTGTTACGTTATCGTCCGCCCAGAGCCAACAGACATAGAACAAACAGCAGAGGGCGCTGTTTTTCATTTTCAGTTGGCGATGGGTTCCCAGATTGATGAAGTATAAACCAGGCATAACACCAACCCTATATATAATGACTAAAACTAACCTCTCAGTTTACCCACAATGATGATCTGCTATTTTCAAAAAATCTTGAAAGAATGAGAAAATATTGGAATATTTTTTAAACATTGTAACAACACAATTGTATGGGGGGTTCCTCCTGGCTGGGCCGTGCAGAGACCACTGGAACGGCAGGTGCTCAAAGATCATAAATGGACAGAAGCGCACATCAGAAATGTAATACAGAATGGAACAATAACTTGGCCCATGTCATGCCTGCTATTACCCTGGGCTATCTCCAGCCTCCTGCATCTCTACCACAAACAGCCTAACATGAGGGCAAACTAAAGGCAGGAGCCAGTTTACTTAATTATCACATTGATTGGAAATAGGGGAAAACAATTAGCCTGACTCCAAACCAAGCAAACAAAAGCTCATGAAATGAACATATCTCAGTGTTGTAGCTAATCTGCACAAAGTGTAAAAGCAACAATGTATTCATGGGATAGTGAACTTACCATGCTTGCTGAGGGCATGTCTCAAGTTGTTTGCAATGCAGCTGCAAGATTAAGGAGGTGGGAGGGCACTTGACATCACTTTTTAGGTGAAAATTTAAACTAAAACTGACTGATGGCAGCCAGCTCATTTTAATATCATTATAATATTAATATACATATTCATTTGGGGGTCCTGGACAAGAAAAACAGGAACGACAGGAACTCGGGGAAAGTAATCTCCACTGCAGCTTCAGTCCAGTCCAGTCCAGTCCAGTTTTGTCCTGTCACAGTTTATATTCCACCAATTCCACTAATATGGTGTTCATGTGTGTTGCAGTTTGTTATGGTAAAAAGAAGAACTCAATTGATTTACTAAAGTAAAAGTATCAATACTGCAATGTAAAAATATTCTAGTAAAAGTCCGGAATTCAACATTTACTTGAGTGAAAGTACAAAAGTATTGGCATCAAAATGTACTTGAAGTATCAAAAGTAAAAGTACTCATTATGCAGAATGTCCCATTTCAAGTTTTCAAATGGATACAAATCTTTTGAAAATAGCAGATCTACAAGCTCACAATGCATCGTGAGCTTGTAGATCGGCTATTTTCAAATGGCATGGGTATACAGAGCTGAAGTGGTTAATGAAGGTTTTGTAATAATAATCAAAATCTACTAAGTAACTAGTAACTAAAGGTTTTCAAATAAATGTAGTGGAGTAAAAGTAAAAGTATTGGACATTGGAAATACTTTGTACTTTAGTACAAATACAAAATTGTACGTAAGTAAATGTACTTAGTTACTTTCCACCACTGAAAGAAACACACAGCACACTGCTAAGTGGCAGTATGGATCCCCAGCCAGATGTACGACGTGTGTACAGTATGTTTGTATTACTTGCATTTTAGGCCTACGGTCAGGGGCGGATTGGCCATTTGGCATACCGGGCATATGCCCGGTGGGCCGCTGGGCCAGTGGGCCGGTGGGCCACCCAAAATTCTATTTTTTTGTAATTTTATTTTTTTATATTTTTGCTCCCTTGTTATGATTATTACGGTCATTTCCGGGTCGCGCGGCCCAATTATTAGTTACGTTAATGTTTGGGCTGGGATGCTTTACAGCAGTGGCATAATTTACATAGGGTTAAAACAGTGAACAGTTGACAAAACGGTGCGGGGGTGGTGGGCTGGTTCGGACCAAAATGCCAGGGCTGAATTTTGGTCCCAGTCCGGCCCTGATAACAGTTATGTATCATGCTTAAGGTGACTTGGTAGTCAGAGTCTGTAGAAGGCAAGCCCCGGTTAAACCACAATTGCAGTGTTAAACTAGAAAAAGTGCTCCTCGGAGCACAGATCTACGACAGGCCAGGTGGTTTATGGTGGGCCAGCAATGTTCGGAATTCAGTCATTATAAAGGTGAGTGGAATCGCTGCGATCATGATTTGAGGCATTTTGTTCAAAGCGAACCACTCCTGCAAACTTTAGAAGCCAATCTTAGCCAATCAGGATGGAATATGAAAAAGCTGACAGATCCGTGTTGATCACATGACTATAGAGATAATGTGTAGTGTACAGATTTGCGTGATGTTTGGACAAAATCTGTAGGAGTAATACAAAAACAAGACCAGGAGACCTGGTTCTGCCAGACCCCTAGTGGTTGAAATCTGAATGGCTGGGTAGGAAAAGAGGGACAGACCGACCGACCGACCGACAAAGCCTCCTGTAGGCCGACCCCCTGGGTCTGGCATAGTTTAGCAAAAATGGCCTCCTGGTGGCACTACAACAGGCCGATGTGAAGAATTTGGGGAAGAGGTTCTGCTCTGGCATCCAGGGAGTGTGTGTGCACAGTTTCATGTTGATCAGGCCAGCGGTGCCGGAGATTAGCTGTCCACAGACGGACGGACGGACAGTCACACACACACACACACACACACACACACACACACACACACACACACACACACACACACACACACACACACACACACACACACACACACACACACACACACACACACACACACACACACACACACACACACACACACACACTCACACACACACACACACACACACGGACGGACGGACGGACGGACGGACAGGGTGCAAAACATAGTCTCGGACTCTCGGCGACGCCTTCGGCCTGGCGGATGATTCTTCGATAAGTTCTATGTGTTAATAGGCAGGGTGCTGCTTACCATGCAGGGTGTGAAAACTTGCTCTGTCTGCTAGCCAACATCAACCATTTACCATTACAGTGCACTGTATGCCACTCGAAATGGCTTCTCATTTAGTTCTGCATGGTGTTCAGAATTTCCTTTTATCGTAAAATGTCAACACTGCATGCTTCTGCTATTTAACCTGTAGCTTCCTCTGACCTTTACGTACTGTAACTTGCCAGGACCTATTCAGTTTGCAGGGGTAAGATGACATTTAACACCAATGCCTCAAATCTCTGTACATTTTTTCTAAAAGGCAGATATCACACTGGAATCCTCAGATAGGTAGGCCTTGAAGCCCGGCAGATCAGTCAAAGTAATGGGATGAGTAAGATTTGTAAATGCACGGCTCCATTTCCCCTCCACAGTAACTACTGCTGCGATCGCAGGTCTGCTCAATCTGTCCCTGTCAAATCTGAAGCAGCAGGGTAATATATTCAGCCGCTGAAATAGAATAAAAGCTGTTGTTCCTGCGGCTGTGGGCCCACCACATGAGATAGAACATTGTGGACGGTCCAGCCCATTATCCGCTTGACTTATAACAACATGCACATTAAATGAACGGCTGTTTTAAGACATGTTTCAGAAATGGATTAGTAGGGAGACGTATGGGTGCATGGGATTAGGTTTAGGGAGCTCTGAGATTATCTTTCAGGTGTGTGTGTGTGTGTGTGCGTGTGTGTGTGTGTGTGTGTGTGTGTGTGTGTGTGTGTGTGTGTGTGTGTGTGCATGTACAAGAGATCCATGAACCAAATGAGAGAGAGAGAGAGAGAGAGAGAGAGAGAGAGAGAGAGAGAGAGAGATACTAGTATGTGCAAACAGTATGCACACATTGGTGCCATGAAAAAAGAAAGTAATCAAGCAAGCATATTCCACATGCCATAATTTTGAAACATCTACCTATCATGAAAAGCATTAAAAAAAAGTAATAGCAGATATGTGCCTATCATTCGAGGCACATATCTGCTCTGAGACTGAACTTCATTCAATTTAAAATAGACTCTCAAGGACAGGAGGGATACAGTGTGTGATGTGACCTGCCTTAATGTCATACTCTGAATATCATCACCGGCTCGCTGCATGAAGAGCCCAGGAAATCATCAGCCAAAGGTGATGCAGACTCCCAAGTGTAAACGTCCAAGAAAAAAACGACTTAAGTGTGCTCGTCGGAGTGGGCTGTTGTAGTGCCACCATGAGGAACAGCATAGGTAAAAATGTTCTGGCGTTGTCATGACAACAGAGCCAGTAATCTGCTGAAAGTTAAAAGTGAATCAACTGTCAGTGATGAACGCAGAAGTAAATCAAAATCAAAACCGATCATCACTGGTTGCAACAACACTAGCGACGACGTTTTACACTGATTTGCTTGCAAGAGATGCCACTGCTCCCAATCATTCCTTTTCACAGTAACATCCATTAGTCTTAATGACTAATGTGGAAAATCGGGTTTGGTTATTTTCTAGTCTACAATACATGCATGTGTGCAAGCTTTAAATGTAAATAGCCAGGCACTTTAAATTAACCCATGAGAATGCGTGGGGGCCTCCCTGGTGGCTCCGCATTTAGTAAGAAACAGCCCGGCCTATACACATGGCTCACAGATCCAAAAACTGCATAAAATGTGTAACTGTCCAGCTCTGCCCTGTAGCAGTTGGCGCCATTCCACACCCACAGCTCTTAATAGCAGGGAATTGTGTAGATTGGGAGCTATTGTTTCTTTCTTGAGCTGGAAAATACATTCACAGACGCTTTGAAAAGTTTCACTGTTACTTTAAGGTAAACCTTCTAAGCATCCATGGTGGCCAAATGGGTTCCCTGCAGGAAACAAGAGATATCGGAAAATTCATTTTAAAATAACAGTGTGGGTTTCAGATTTGTGCATTTTCAAAACAAAGCCGATATATACCTATAAATGGCTGGGTCTCTGTGTGAGAATGTTGTAGCCTATAATGGTGTTTCAGTGGGTGCAACTGTGGTATAACACAGAACATGCCCTTCAATTAAACTATAGTGTGTGAGTAAAGGTATAGATTTGGCTAAAAGTACAATTGAATTACAGTCTGTGGAGTGCTGTGCTGTATGGTCAGAAGGAACAACCCATCATATCTATCCATGGAAAAGTGTATTATTTTCGAGCTCTATGTCAAAAGTCTCAAGCAGACAGAGACAGAAAAAAACAAATGTTACTTGTGGAGTGCTTTGGAATTGGAGCATTGTGTGAAAAGCTGAATCTATGCCAGTGGCCTGACGTGGAAAACACAGCGACGGTTCACAGGACAGACAAGTATACTGTAGCAACAAGGAAAATATAAAACAGGGCACAACAAATTATTTTGCTATCACCCTGAACAACGGTCTGGATAATGGAGAACGAAATCGGCAGTGCTTTCAAAATAAAATAGCGTAATTGGTATATTTGAGATTTTGTGCAAAATGTTGTGCAAAACTAATTTCTTGACAGTACTCCTATAGATTTTGTCCAAACATCACATAAATCGGTACACAGTATCTCTATAGTCATGAAACGAAACAAGGCTTTCAGATTTTTCATATTCCATCCTGATTGGCTAAAATTGCCTTCCAAAGTTTGCAGGAGTACTCCGTTTTAAACAAAATGCCTCACATCATGAACACAGCGTGCAATTTTGCAAACAATTTTGCAAACATTCCCACTAGGCCGAGGAAGAAATGCCACTTGAAAATGTTCAAATCAGCCTCATGGTGGCGCTATAACATGCCGATTCGTGTTTTTACCTATAACTGCACGATCTGTGTAAAACTTTGTATGCACGCTCTCTAGAGGAGAGCTCTCTCAGATTTTTTATATTCCATCCTGACTGGCGAATTCCGAACATTATTGGCCCATAATAACCTACCTGACCTGGCGGAGACCTGTGCTCTGAGGAGCACTTTTTCTAGTTCAAACCTGCTTTGGTTTAGGGTTAACATTTTTCACAGACTGAGAAAGGACTCCCACACACTGTCTTGTTCACTTGCAAATTAAATATACAATATATGGAGATCCCATCATAGTACTGATATCATTGGCTCCAAGAACTATGATAAAGGGTACTGCACTAAGTACTCTGACAACGGATAACAATGATACAAGTATTGCGTAACCGAAAGACGTGCTTTCCCAACGGGCATCGGCCGAGTTAATATAATTTAGGAAGAAATCATAACATTTCATTATGAGTCTCTGACTCCAACTTGTCTCTCCATCAACACGACCTCCTTGTTCGGACCTCTATCTCCATTCAATTAATCGTCAGTAATCCACAGTTGTCCCCCCAACAATGACATGTCATTTAATCTCAGCCCCACGGTGAGTGCATTAGAATATTACAATTGTTGCCTGTCTGGCATAAGCACTGTTTTTTTTTTTTCACTTTCACTTTATTTACACTCAAGCTCAAGCCTCCCCAAGCGCGCGCACACACACACACACACACACACACACACACACACACACACACACACACACACACACACACACACACACACACACACACACACACACACACACACACACACACACACACACACACACACACACACACACACACACACACACACAGGAGGTCCATTAGGATATTAAAAAAAAATAGAATAGGTTGGGTAGAAACAACAGGGGACATAAAGTCTTCATACAACACACTCAGACACCCAGTCAGATTCAGTGAACCAGGAGTGGGTTTGAGTTGGGATAGACTTGGCAATTCAAGTGAGAGGACTCCCTGTAGTATTCAATAAGTGGGTGAAAAGAAGAGTGTGTAGAGAGGAGGGGGGAAAGTGGTTAGGCCCGCCATTCAAAATGTCACTCACAGACTGTTTTCTCTTATCGATCTCTGTCACAGAAAGAGATAAGTTGGTGTTAGTGATGGCATATGTCAATAAGGGGTGTTACCTGCATCCATTCCTCAGAGACAAATATCGCTTGTTATTGTCTCCGCCAGGCCGTACGGCCGAAGGCAGCAGAGTCAGACGTTTCCGCCCCTGTCCGTCCGTCCGTGTGTCTGTGAACAGAGCTAGCCTCGATCTCCAGGCTTTTATTTTTTATTTTTGCTCAAAAATAAGAGCCTGGACCAGCCTGTTGATGTTCCTGGAATAGGAAGGGTTTCATTTCCCCAACCAACCAGAGTGCAGTGGGCGTCGCTCCAAATGTTGTGACGTCAGGGCTCTTAATGCTGCACATTGGGGAGGAGGAGGGGCGCGGGGCGGGCGGGGGCTGACAGACAGATTGATGAACCAATGGGATCCGACGGAATTTTTCTCTGGAGATTTTGAACCCGCCCCTCTAGACCAGATATCAGACACGCTAGGGCAGTCTAGTGAACAGCTCATCTCCGGCACCGTTGGACTGATCGGGCGTGACACTTTGCACGCACGCTCCCTGGAGGCCAGCGCAGAACCTCTGCTCCAAATGTTTCACATCGGGCTGTTATAGCGCCACCATGAGGCAGATGTTTGCAAATCAAATTGTTTTATATTATTATTATAGATTTTGTCCAAACTTTGAATGCACACTCCCAGTGGTGACTACGTAACTACAATTGGCTTTCAAAGTTTGCGCGCACTCACAGTAGGCCAAGGAATGCCAAGCTTTCTCACATTGGCCTCATGGTGGCACTATAACAGCCCACTTCCGGGTTTTTTTCTTTTCTTTTTTTTTCTTTAAAGTTATTATTAATTATTGTATATAAAAATGTCATAAAATAAATGAAAAAAAATATTGAAATGACACAGTCTCCTCACACATTAGAAGGACAATATCAGTCACCAGAACCAAGGACGGGTGTTTTCAATGAGTCTAACATGGTTAAAATGAAGTTACAATGTTTTGTATAGGAAAGCGGCGTGTCTGTTAAAATGAATATCAAATATCTAAATACTGAATCAAGCAACTTAAAATCTGTCCGGGGTGTTCACAAAAGCCCTAGTAGACGTTAAAATGACCCCAAACATGTTTGAAAGTGAAATATCCCTTTAAGTGTTTTATAGCTCTGTTATGAAAAAGTCCTGTATAGATTATAATTAACATTATTAATATTATTATTGTATTTACTTATTATCACCAAAGGCCTGAGGAAATGGGAAAGTCTTGCCTTTAAAAGAGGACATAGTTGTGGCACATCACAGGTGATCACTGCAGGCAGCGGTGCACTGTGTTTGAGTTGATTCACTGCAGCATCAGTGTACTTCATGTTATTGTACTTAAGCACTTTGCATTTCAAATGCCTGCATGCAGCAGAGTGTCTGCTCCAACTTAGATTACTTCTGATAAGAGGACTTGCATAACGTTGAGTAGAGTTAAGGAGGAGTCTCAACTCAATTTCAATTACCAATTCGGGAGCGCACAGTACTGTGGTCACGAGGAAACTCTTTCATTATATAAGAATGGAAATCCTACGCTTGACACATTGTTTTTGAGGTTACATTATTCAAGCCCACCCCCCCTCGTCCCCAGCCCCTCTTCCTCCTGTTCTGCTCCTCTTTCATCTGATCTTGCTTGCTGCATTTGCAGGTTGATGTGTACATGTCCTTGGGAAGCCAATTAAAAGCTAGTCCTTGGTAGGATGCGCACAATAAACGTGCATAACATGACACATCCTGCATGTGTTCATCTGCACCCGCGTCAACTCATGATACACACGTGGAAGTCAGAATCATGAGATCAAACGCTATTGGAGCCTTGTCATTGTTTCTATGTTGTTTCTTTCAAAGGGTTCATAAATATGGCATCAATATTGATGAAGAACATTAAC
This sequence comes from Gymnoscopelus braueri, assembly GCF_963280865.1. NCBI lineage: Eukaryota > Metazoa > Chordata > Actinopteri > Myctophiformes > Myctophidae > Gymnoscopelus > Gymnoscopelus braueri. The sequence goes on along the minus strand of NC_137617.1, from coordinate 27,791,904 downwards.
CCTTGTGGTCAGATAGATGTAGATCCACAATGATCAAACATTTTTACAGGCAAAACACTCAGACACACAGTGCATACCTATGCAAAAAATATTTTTTGTATGCGCATTGCAACTTGCAGTAAGTGATTAGTCTTTCTTTTTTTAATTTATGTATTAAATAGCTCTGTATTCTGATATTAATCATTGCTTTAGAGTATTTGTTTAGTAACAAGGGTCTCCTTGTTCCCATCAGAATAGGGATTCTAGGGTTCGAGTGGTTAATGTCAAAAAGAAAAAGAAAGTTCCAATTACACAAAGATTTGGAGACCCCCCTGTAGTAAATCTGAGGACCCCCTAGGGTTCCCGGACCCCCTGTTGAAGACCCCTGTACTACAGGATACAGGATAAACAAGTGAAATCGGAAGTGATGACACAAAGAAATGAGCAATGACACAATTGGAACTCAAGCACTATAACATTTAATCTGATAAATGGGTTCTCTCTCCTGATTGGATGAAATTGGCCACCCACCTAAAAATGAATGTTCTGTTTATTAAAGAGCAAAAGAGAGAGAGAGATGTTTATTTTTATTTTTATGAAGTCACACCCAGTTTAAAAAGTCAGGCAAGCAAACTCTTGGAATCTTATCAGTACCGTTGGCCCATAATCAATAAACACGGAAATGCACATCTTTTTCCTTTTATTAAAGTAGAATATTAAGTCTCCATTACTTATTTTTTTTACAGACTTTTCTTTCCTGCTGGCTGCATATGCAGGCTGATGTTAACATATCCAAAGCCAATTAAAAGCTAGCCTGTGGCTACAGTGGGTTGTGCACAATAAAATCCCATAACGTGACACATCCATTCATCTGCACCCGTCGAATCATAATACACCTGTGGAAGGGTTTTTTTTCTCCTTCTTTTCTTCTCTCTTCTTTCATTTTGTGTACAAGCAGAAAAATAAACTGTTATCGTCAGACATACGCAGTTTGTAGGAGGGCCAGCGCCGTTGACGTAACAAGCCAACTCAAAGAACAAGCCAAATCAAACAAATGACCATATTTGATTCAAGATATCACGTATCCTCTGACAACAGTAAGCTATAGGGCAGGACATGTCACGGATATTGATTGGCGTTATACAATAGCAAATGGTACGAGGTTATCAGTGACAGCCTGTCAACATGTGTGTTTGCTATTGAGGTGAGAAAATGGACTGTATGAAGTACAATCTGGGAGCCCATCGCCAAATAAAAAAGGAAAAACAGCACCCTCTGCTGTTTTTTACTATTTCACTTAGCTCTGGGGGGAGCAAAATGGAGCAAACGTGCGCAAGGAAACCAGGGTTTTGGTCTGCCTTCAGCCTTTCACTTCCGGTGGTGCGACTGTGTTTTCATTCCCACTAACAATATTTCTATACGGAACACTAACACCACTTCTCCCAGAGAACATGGGTCGTTTTGGTTATAAGCCCACTTGTTTCTATGATGAAAGAGCAAGTTAAAATGTGAATATCTTTCCGTGGTTTTGTCTGCTCCGAGGACGCTATTGTTAAATGAGTTTCGGTTTGTTTCTAGTGGGGAAGGATCGGCAGACACGTAAATCCCGCCCACTACATTTGATTGGGTAAAGCGCGGCCTGCTTCCTGATCTGAAGGCACGCCCACTTGTAGGCCAGTGCGTACGCGATATGACGAACTCCCCCGACAGATTCAAGCGGAGAGCAGAATCTGTTCTTGAGAGATTATATGAAGTATGAATTGCCCATTTTGAAAACAAAGATTTAAACTGGCAGCTGTAAATGAAATAAAATGCAAAAGACAAAAAGAACAAATGAGAACACAGCAGGAATAAAAGATACAAAGACACCAGTACAAGAGTCACATTTGTCTTTTATCTCAGAGACGCAGTAGTACCACTACTGGTCCCAGTTCAACATTACTGGGATAGATTGTTTATGTGTATTCTTTAGCTGTTTATCTACAACTGCTATACAGCAGTATGACACTTTTATATTCGCTACCACCACACAGCAATTTGTTCCCGTTCATTTCAAGTGGTGTCCAGCGTGTTAAAAGTCCGCACCCAGCAGCCATAGGGAGAGACTGTGTCTGCTCTTAGCTCTTCCCAGCTCTTTGCCTGCCCATAACCCACTGTGTATTACTCGCTTACACCATCGCAGCCCCAGAGCTGCAAAAGGACAATAGCAATTTTTATAATATTAATAAATACGATTTGAACAATGCTGGTGTAATTAAATGATTCACTAGGGAATATAAATTTTATATACACAGATTAACAATTAAAATAGAAAACCATTTAAGTGCCTATTTTCTGGTTTTGTTTTGTTTGGTGCTGTGGGGGGACGAGAATGTTTCTGCCTGCCTGGGGGGGTTGATGTTTCCACAGATAGAGTATAAATGGGCGCAGGACATGCAAATTCAATAATAATGCAATAAAAAATATGTAATTGGACCCAAATTAAGTGTACGCCCCCTGGCATAAGATGTGTCATAATTTCTGGTTGTTTACGGTTTTCATCGTTTTTCCCCAGGGGGAAAAATGTGAAATACAAGGACAGCTACCTTTTTGTGTGTGTGTGGGGAGGGGCATTTTTTGGGGCAGATACATCTCAAGTGAAGCACAAGAAATGAACTCATAATCGTTAATTTTGATATCATAGTACCTTCAAAGACACACAAACAAATTAGCATTTAAAAACTGTACGGAATAACAAAAATCCAAACAACTTGGTACACACAGCATCGCTGCTTGGACCTCTAAAATAACAATATCTAAAATATAGTTTCATAAAAATATTAAATCTCCTTTATTATTTTCCTTTCCTGCTTGCTGCTTATGCTGGCTGATGTTTACATGTCCTGGGAAAGCCAATTAAAAGCTAGCCTGTGGCTAGGTTGCACACAATAAAAGAACATAACTGACACATCCTGACTATTCCTCTGCACTCTTTGACTCATAACACACATTTGGAACTCATAATCAGGAGATCAAATGGTATTGGAGCCTTGTCTGTGTTCCCACATGTTTCTTTAGAGGGGTTTCCGAAACATGGCATCAACTGCTGAAGAGCAGAAGGGCTGCATTTTCACCCTGATGGTAGGGCTGTCACGATTACAAATTTAAGTTGACAATTAATTGTCACTCAAATAATTGCGATTAACGATGTAATTGTGTGTTTGGCATTGACCATTGGAACTAATGAATACACATTTCTGTTTGCCTTTTAGGCTTCATAATCAAAAATTGCACACGGCAGATTATGACAAATAACTTAAATTTATAAAGAAATTATTTACATATTTAGTCATTTTCAAAATAGTAGAAATAGTTGATCTATAAGCTTACAACGCGTCACGAACGTGTTGTAAGCTTATAGATCTACTATTTCTACTATTTTTGGAAAATGGTTGAAAATGGATGAACATTTTTCAACATGGATACGATTATGCAAAATAAATGCAATTATCTCAAATAATTGCGATTAGGCGATTATGAAATGATTGTGTCAGGTCTACCATATGGTCAGATAGATATGCAGAAGTAGTTTCACAGTCACCAGCCATTTTATCAGGTAACTCACAGACACACATGCACATAAGAACATTTATACAAAATGTTCATTTTCATGAATATTTCATATACATTTTTAAGATAATTCTAGCAGGATCCCAAAGCACAAAAGGTTTTTTTTTCTTTCTTTCTTCCTCTTCCTTGATCTAGAGGCCATATCAATTGGATTTTCTGTTTTGCAGATTCCTGGTTGTGTGATGTGTTAAAGTGAGGCAAGCAGGTGAAAGGGGGGAAATGATCACTTTCTAACTAAGGCACGTTTGATTTTAAGCACCATGTAAGCCTATTGGAATCTTATCGTACAAGGTGTACATTTAGTAATATTCCCATAATCAATAAACACGGCAAAGCACATCTTTTTTTCTTTAATTAAAAGCAATACCGGTATATAAAATATTATAAAAAATCATTAATCAAAATATTAAATCTTAAACATTTTTAACTGATTGTTTTATTTATACAAGTTCAACTTGTCAAATATATTTCAATGTCCTATCACAGTAACTAACTAGTTTGTACACAGCTCAGTTCTAAGAAAAGGTTTTAGTTTATGGGGAGAAACTGTAAAACAAACATTTCGTGGGCAAATGTTGCACTTCACAACATCATCAGGCACCATTTATACCCAACACTGTAGTGATGAGCGGGCCGACCCGTAACCCGCAGGTCCCGCGGGTTGGTCGAGTCAGGATTTCAGAGGCAATTATGCAGGCTGCGGGTGAGCGGGTCAGCCGCTCTCACGCGCAAAAAAAAAGAAAAAAACTATTTTGAACAACATGCTTGTTTATTTAGCCCATGACAATGTTGTGCTACTGTAGACATTTAAAGCGACTTTGGGTACTTAAAAGAACGCTATATAAATCTGAGCTATTATGATGATAATTATCTTTTCTTTCCCACCGCGGGTCGCAGGGCGGGTTGAGCCATAGATTTATATATGGGTTCGCGGGGCGGGTTGAGGCGGGTTGGGTTCCGTGGCGGGGCAGGGCAGGGCGGGGCGGATCATAAAAAAACCCGACCCGCACATCACTACAACTCTGACTTGCTTGTTGACTTTCAGAACAAGCGCCAAGTCTTTCAGCCTCTCTGGGCCCTATTTTGCGTGTCTTAAGTACCAGTTTATGACTTAACTTACAGTACAGACCGGGAGGCGTGGCCAATGCTGTTTGGTCACTCAAAATAGTGAAACAGCATTGGCCACGCCTCCAGGTCTTAACTTAAGTCATAAGACCTGGTGCTTAAGACACGCTAAATAGGGCCCAATCTCTCTCTCTCTCTCTCTCTCTCACACACACACATGCACGAACGCACGCACGCAGGCACGTGCACGTGCACGTGCACATTGCATTGCAATGCATTGTCTGAGGTGGGAATGCTTCCGTTATGAATGTTTAAAGACGCACATTTTCCATCCACTTTACAGTTCCACTGCATCGGTCAACCTGACTTCCACACACAGTATCGTGACTTTCGAGGAAGCCATCTGCCTATGTCTTCTTTGCCAATACAGTACACACGCTTGAACATCTGTTCAACAGAAATTCAATTTTGCATGGCCTCATAGAAAATCATTTGTCAAAAAAACACTTTGTTTCACACAGATCTGCAAAACCCCGTGGACACAGCACTGTGACGAGAAAGTAAACACTCCATTTCCCCAACACTGGCTTGTTCTGTCTGTCAGACTCTCTCTTTCTCTCTCTCTCTCTCTTACTCACTCACTCTCACATGGACGCACGCACGCACACGCACACACACACACACACACACACACACACACACACACACACACACACACACACACACACACACACACACACACACACACACACACAGGTAAACACACAACTCACACACGCACACACACTTTTAGCAACCATGTTCCTTGATGTAGAAACGCACTTTAATAATGGAGAGCTCCTGGCTGTGCATCGTCTATCTTTTATGCATACGTACGCTCCTCTCTTCTTCTTGCACTAGGACAGTTTTCAGCACTTATGCAGGTGACACCAGTGGCAGTTTTCAACTCCATTGTCAAACGATTCATAAGTATTCAATGTATTCTGCAGTAATGCAAACAGACTGCAGAGAAGTGTTGAGTCAATATTTTGAAGGGAGACAGGGGAATCACCTATGACTCACAAATAACAGTGTTGTGGTGGTGCTTAATAAGATACAGTTATTAAACATGTTAATAAGGCTCATTTGAGCCAGTTCTTATGTGCTTTGGCAGAGAACTTTGTCTGTTTTAATTGTCCTCATGTGGATTTTAGGTTTGTGCAAAATGCAAATCGCAAATTAGAGAATGTGAAGCAATTGCAAGTATATGTAAGCGTTTCGGGGCAGAATGTTAGGCAGAGCACTTAATTTACAAAACCACTGAAGCACTGGCTTCCCAATTCAGTGAAGTACAATACTATCTCATGCAAATATAGAGAAATAAAGCTACCATGAAAGTGAACATTCAGCAAATCAGAGCATCCGATGCACAAAACACTTGCTGGTTGAATAAGTCACGGCATAAGCATAGAGCATGCACCAATTACAGCATATTTAGTTCAAAATGTAATCTACAGGTATATATATGCTATAAGAACATTGTATCCTCACAGCATAACATCACCTTGCACCGTAGTGGCCATGAAGGAGACAGAAGTGCAATGGAAAATATTCTTTTATTGAATGTCTGAAGACCCAAGGGAATGGATTTCGGAGAAGGTGGTTCTTTAATCTTTTTGAAGGGGAAGAGCCTTGTGTTGCACAAAGAGAATTATTCAAGCTACGGTACACCCCAAGTAAAGAGGAAGAAGAAAGAAGAAGGAGATAAAACCAATGCAGGAGTGTCTATGTGCATACGCTAGCTAGGCAATGAATGAGTGCACATTCTGCACAACATACACGAGCATGTGTGGGTGAGTGTTTAGTACGTGCATGCGTGCGTGCGTGTGTGTGTGTGTGTGTGTGTGTGTGTGTGTGTGTGTGTGTGTGTGTGTGTGTAAGCATAGATGAGGTGAGGTTAGGTGGCAGGTTTGAAAAAGAGACTAGAGATTAGAGAGAAAGGGACAACTAAAATAAATAATATGAAATATGCAAGTGGAGAGAGAGAGAGCAAGAGCACACCTTTCCATCCCTTCATTTCCTTCCAGTCTAGGGGGACAATAAAGCGAGATGAAAAACAGAAACCAGAGGTTCAGAGCAGGAGGAGGATGGAGAGTTCGCCCCTTCACAGGGGCGTACGCCCCTTCACAGGGGCGTATTTTAGAAGTTAGGGGCTCCAAGCAAAGCTCAGGTTCGGGGCCCCCCCCACCACACGAAACACATTTTGGGGAAAAACATTTTGTTTTTTTAATTTTTTATTTTTCTATTATTATTATTGCCCTCAAAACATTAAGTCGGGTGTCTTTGCGCGATTTCACGTTGTAATGTAATTTCATGAGATTATAAATAATCTATTTTTTGGGGGGGGGGGCAGGGGCCCCCCTGCCTCTGGGCTCCACGCAAGTGCCTAGTCTGCCTAGTGCAAATATCGTCCTTCAGTCCCTTGATGAATGTGGGGACAGCTGTAACTGTTAGGGGCCAACAAGGGGCCACTCACTGACGAGTGGAGAAGTCAATGTCTCGTCTGTCCATCTGTGACACTGAAAGTCTATCTTTTACTTTCTTTCCACTTAGTGTATTTGTTTCTCTATCTGTCTTCCATTCTCCAGTGCCTACAGTATAACAACATGACAACAATAAGATTTGGTATGTGAAGTAATCCTATTGATCTGAAAAAGCACTACAACACTTGACCTCGCGCATGAGAGATGGGTTTAAAGGAGAAGCAGCGATTGATTTCCAAATACAAATTGCGATCACCTTGCCACATCCCCTCCACAGTGGCATTGGACCTCAGCAGATGCCGAGATAGACTGATTGTCTATCTTTTACTTTCTTTCCAATTATTTGTCTCTTTATCAGTCTTCCAGTGCCTGCAGAATAACAACATAAAAACAGCCACGAGGGGATAAGATTCGGAATGTGAAGCAATCCTATTGATCTGGGAAAAAAACACTTGACCTCGCGCATGAGAGATTGATTCCAAATCCAAATTGCGATCACCTTGTCACATTCCTCCACAGCAGCATTGGGACTCAGCGGATGCTGGCTCCAGAACCCTAAACCCTGTAATGTTTGGATTTTTCATATTTTTTTCTGAATCAGTAAATATGAGAGAATGTGCTGAAGGCAGAATTTCTGAATCTGAGGGTCTGCGAATATTTCTTTTTCACCAAAAGCTGTCTACTACTTTGTCGCCTTCCTTATCCTCCTATATACCGTCTGCCATGCAGTTGATTTATGTGCAGTGCATGAAGATCCTCACGGGGAAGGGAAAATGACGTTTTTATTTCACTGAATTGGATTGAGATGATGTCCTGGATTTGGAGTACTGTTGCAAGAACTTCCCATCCTCTTTTGGAGAAGTCAATACTATTTCAGCGAAACTCCATACGCTGACTCAATTTGATGCTCTTCTTGCGTTGGTGAGAAATTAAAAGGGTCATTTTTAAGGGTACTAATTAAAAGTACTGAGAGACACATCGTACAAGGCAATATTCAAGAAATAGGAGGGGATAGTTGGCTTTTTTAACTTGTGATATCACACCACACATTAAGAATTCACAAAGTCAGCTCCAGTGATGTTACGATGTGGCCACAGTTATTATTAGTGCTCATATTCTGAAGAAAGAATAAAAGTTTCCTTTGTTCTCAGGGCTCTTGAGTCTTTAGAACAAACTCCCTGAGGAGATCCAGTGAGCCAAGTCAGTTTATTTATGGCATTCCCGAAAGCTGTATATCCCCACAACAGTGGACCAATCACAGCTCATGCCACTACATATATGATGTCAGTCACGTCTTAAAACGAAAATGTTATCTAAACATTGTAACTCTTTGTTGCAAAGAACAGACAAACACCACAAAACAGCACTATTATCCCGGATTTGAACCCAGGTCTCCTGCGCAATAGAGCCTGCTTGCTTGTTCAGGGAAACTGGTAGAAAAAGACTCGCTCACTGCATACAATTTTAAGGAAAACTCCTTCGACAGACTTAAGAAAATATATTTTCTTTATTTTAAATGCTCATGGTGTGCTCGGTGCTCATAGTGATTTAAAAAAGCAAACATTTCAGTCCTAGGTCCTTCGTCAGTGCCAGTACCATAGCACTACCTAGGACTGAAACGTTTGCTGTCTAAGGAGTTTTCTACCAGTTTTCCTTTATATTTTTGAGACCACCCTACCTGCAGTCAACCTAACCAAAGGACAAAGAAGGGCGCAACCGTTTTCCCTGTTCTTTAGTGCTTGTTCAGGGAGAAATGGAATTGTGACCCTTCAGGTCAAAATTCACATCAAACCAGATACAGGATCATGTCAAAGGTCGCGTCAAACCAGACACAGGATCTAAATGTCTCAATAGAAGAGCAGGGAGACCAAATACAACCACCCCAATTGTTATGTTATGTTGTATCGTATTAACATACTCTACCATACAGATTGGACAAAATATTGTATTCACAAAAAAAGTTACGTAATACAGCTTTAAGTAGATTTCTTTCACCTCGGAAACACCACGTTGCATTCATGAACTGCACACTTGCTATTGATATTAATTAAGATAGGATAGGAGAACATGCTGTTCTTCTATGTTCTCTATTTTGTTTATACCCTCGACTTTCTACGATTCAGTATTGTTTGATGGCATTGATTCTTTTTCCTGCTGTGTTTATATTTTGCCTACATTTTATTCTCATTGGTTTTGTTGTGATTGATTATGCTTAATCATGCGGGCGTGCATACACAGACTTGTTTTATATGTTTTTTAATGATATAAAGCACTCTGTAAACAGTAAGAAAGGTTGCAATATAGAGAATTTATGATAAAACAAAAAGTGTGTGTCTCTATACTTCTGTCAGTCTGTGAGTGTTTATCTATCCGGTTTCCCCCATACGTGATCTCCCCTTCGTACCTTTCGACGACAGCAACCCGTTCCTTTGACAGTTCAAGGTTGTATGTCAACAGAGAAGCAGCAGGGAGCGGAGAACACATGCCACTGTTGTTGGCGGGTCCTGCACTTCCAAACAACGCCGTCAGTGCCTGACGCATGTCATCCAAATGTTATTTTAACCCAGAGTTGTTGCCTCCACCTCTCCTCCGGTCCTCTCTTTTTCTCATGTTACCTTAGTCAAGGTTACAGGGAGCTCAGTCACAAACACAGCCATTATGTTGTGTCATCAGCAGTATCTGAGGATGAACACACACTGTTTGGTATTGGTTTCACACTCAAGTGCTCTGATCTGATTTAACAACCGCCCGCTGATAACAGACATTGGGCGGCTGTATGCTGCATGCCTCAAAATGTTATCTCCCCAACTTAGGTAATTGATTTTTCGGGGCGGAGGCATATGGCACAGAAAATCTGACACAGTGAAATTTTTTTAAAGCTTATTGATGTCCCTATTTTACATCCGCCGAGTCTGGAATGCAAACAAAACTTTTAAAAAGTTGTTTTTGGGGGGAGACTGTGATGAGTTGTCAGCCAGAACCAACATCTGATCAAGGCTGTCTTGTTGTAACCTCTTACCCGCACCTCTTGCAGTTAGATGTTCTTATCCCTCGAATGTAGCATGCAAATGGAGCAGTTGGATATAACTTTGAATACTTCTTGCTTGAAAAAAGGCTAAGCCGTCACCTAAAGTAGACAGGTGGCATCATAACATGGTGCAAGAAAATCAAATAAACTTCATATTTTAAGAGCAGTGGAGACTTTCCACACCTTTCCTTGTTTGAAAGGCAGACAATGGGGCATTCTGGCAAGATTCACTTGCCAGAAAGACTTGTATTCACTACAAATACAAGTCTTTAATTTAATCTAGCTCTCTCCCACCGCCTCTCTCTCTCTCTCTCTACCTTCCTTACTTCCTTCCTTCCTCCCTCTCTCCTCGAATTCCCTAGTGGCTCCCACTTTAGTTTTTTTAAACCTTAAGTTATTTTCTGCAGGGAGACAGTCTCCTCTTCAACGAACCTTCAGTGAACCTATATGAAGTATTAACACAAAAAGGTGGAGGCCAGCAAAGAAAGTTTTGAAAATGTAGGTTTTTCTAACTTTGCTGCCATCTAAAGCATAGAAATCATCTAACGGTCTATGCTGAGACGTAAGCAACACAGTTGAAGCTATAGTTAATGTAATAATGGGTGCTAGATTTGCCAATATGCAAGCACTGACAATGTTATTGATTATTGTCATGATTACGTTGCCACACATAAATCTAACACACCCCATGATTTATTAGCCGCTGCTGTGTTGTATACATCACTGTGTTCCAAGGTCAGCCTAGCCCTTTCAATTATTTTTTTACCTTTAGATGGCAGCAAACTCACAAAGTTTGCTTAGGTTTTAGTTCCCCTTTTAATACCAAACCAAACAATAAGGTCAGTCTTGTCAGAATTAAATCTGTCATAACAGAGTTCAAAGTTCATATAAACCAATGAGCAAACATGTCCTCATCTGCCTCCTAAATCGTCCCACTTCAGCAGGATGCAATATTTCTCGGGGGGTTCTTTTGGTCAGTACATCCTCCCATTTATTATGATAGACCATCAGTTACTCTCCTCCGCACACAAAACAGGATATATGAGCTTATTTTCCTCTGCCATCTGGGCTGTCTGCGACAAAACTCCTCCTATTGTGACCTCAATTATTTCTGCATCCAGACAGATCAGGAGAGTGCTGTCGAGATGACATCTCAGTCAATTAAGAAGCCCAGGGTTCTGTTATTTCATAACCTCAATGTTGTCATTTGTGCATTTACAAATGGGCTCCATACACTGTTAAAAGTCCAATGTTAATTTAACTCCGAAGAGTGTACCATCATTTGTATTCTCTTTGGAGTTAAAGGTAGGGTAAGTGATATTTTTGGGTATTTTTAATTTTTTTTGTTAAAAAGGTTAAAGTACTATATTCTGATAGTAATCATTGCTACAGAGCGTTTGTTTGGTCACAGGGGTCTCTCCAGCTCTTTAGTAAACAGATAGCACATTTTCAGGTAGGTGACAAAGTTTAAGCCAATCAGGAAAGAGCACTGAAAATGCATTTTCTGTTTAATAAAGAGCTGGAGAGACATGGGAGACTCCTTTTACTGAACAAACACTCTATAGCAATGAGTACTACCAGAAAATAGAGCTATTTAACACTTATTTTAACAAATGCAAATCACTTACCCTACCTTTAAATTAATTGGGAACCAATGGTTCCCAAGCCATGTGGCTTATAGGGCAGGATCCTATCTCCTGTTTCTGTAGCGTGAGGCGTGAAGCTTGATGTACAAGTACAGCCCCCAGCCATGATGTACAAGTACACCGCCTGGACATGACACTAGTATGTCGCAGGTACTTATCCCAATCCAACCCTTGATGCTGTTTGCCAAGCTGAGAGGCATTTCTATAGTCAATCTCAGGACGGACACTGGACACTCAAATTAACGTTTAGGATTGTACTGGACACTTTTATAATGATTACTTAACTTTACTTAGAACATCAAGAATCAAATCCAAAACTAAAAACGTTTACTTAAAATAAGTTTGCACATGCAATCTACAATAATCTGGTCCATATTTGGGAGCAGCAAGTAGGCAATTAATTTGACCAGCACACTCTGTGGTCTTTGAAGTTCTAGATGTAATGACAATTCATGAATGGTGTACTTTGTAGGTCCATAAAATGTTTGTCTGAATTTGTATTCATTTGTATTAAATCATTGTTCATTTTCAATCCTGTTTGGACCTATCGGGTCTCTGCTTTGCACATCATGGATAAGAGGAGGGAGGTAATCGCCAGATCAAACATTTTATTCTAATCTTCAAACCTGCAATGACTGGGTTTGGATCTGTGAGTGTGTGTGCATGCACACATGATGGCTATCTCTGCTGTCTGGCAGAAAGCAGCTAACTCCAAAATGTTCATTTTTCAGGAAATGACAAAAACAAAACAAAAGGTGGAGTTAGGAGGTTTTGTTCATCATTGATAAGTACAGCTAAATGGACCTCCAAGCTCACAATGAGGTTGGAGGTCAAAAGGGGGTGGAGCCTGGAGTCAGCAAAACCAGCTAACTCCACCCCCCTTTGGTAGAGTTAGATGGTTTAGCAGAAAGTTTGAGGATCCAATGGAGTTAATAGCTGGTTTTGTACTTTTTAATAGTACTTTTTAATAATTTTCATTGGTTCAATATTTTTTTAATCAACAAAGGGTGTTCAATAGCACTGATTTATGGAAAAAAATGCAAAAGCGGAAAAATGGAGTTAGCTGGTTTCTGCCGGACAGCAACGATTATGCTTGTGTGAATGTGTAAACAAGCCACCGTCTTTGTATCGAGTTTGTGTCCCAAGAATATTATTACTATCTCTTTCCTTAAACTAGATTAATACACCCTGCTACGCGTGGGCGTCACACACTGAAAATAGCTGATCTATACAGTAAAACTTGTAGCACTGTAACGCATTGTCAGCATGTAGATCGGCTATTTCCAGTGCGCGACACCCAAGTGCGACTAACTCAGGTTTTACATTAGCATATATTTGTATTACTCTTCATAATCCTGGCGATATTGACACAGTGATAGGCTGAAGTGAGTTCACGAGGCCTCTCCTGTGAGAGATATACTAGCGCGCACGTCTGTTTGAGTCAGCAGAATAGCATCAAAACTAATCACATTTTAATGGATCTCTGACTGACTGTCAAGGTCAGAGAGTTGTGAATAAAGCATGGCTCCGAGCAGTCACCTCTGATGAGCTCAACCTGCTTTGCTGGTTTGCCCACAAGTGGACTCGGTCCACCACTTGCCATGGGCTTGAATTAAATATTTAGTTTCTCAGCAGGCACCCCTTCAGTAATATCCATATGTGAAGACAGGCCAACCCCTAAGCATTCCATTTAATGCCTCGCCACACCTCAACAGCAAAAACCCTATATACTAATATATACAGTACAGTACAGTGTGTGTGTGTGTGTGTGTATGTGTATGTGTATGTGTGTGTGTGTGTGTGTGTGAGGAGCAATGTAGTTTTTGTGTGATCTCCAAGGCCAGGGGATACACAGCCTTTGCACATGCAAGCACGAAGCTAGACTAATTATGGATGGGCAGATCGATACTGAAACATCGATGCATCCAACATTCCTTTTGAGAATCCCCGCTATCGATACCAAGGGTTTTATTTAACCAGTCAATTTTATATTTTGAAGAAATTAATAGGAACTACTTATTCTTCTATACCCTCTCTGCCTCCATTCATCATACAGACATACCGTTAGGCACGCCAAGCTCAGTGGTGGAAAAAGTAGTCAGATTCTTTACTTAAGTAAAAGTACCAATACTGCAATGGAAATACTCTGTTACAAGTAAAAGTCCAGAATAAAAAAATTACTTGAGTAAAAGTACAAAAGTATTGGTATCAAGATGTACTTAAAGTACCAAAAGTAAAAGTACTAAAATGTTTGAAAATAGCAGATCTACAATATCGCGACTCGTTGTGAGCTTGTAGATCTGCTATTTTCAAATAGCCTAGGTATAAAATAGGGCTAAAGTGGTTAATGTATGTTACATAATATCATAATTTATATCTGAAAAGTAACTAGTAACTAGTTTTCAAATAATTGTAAAAGTACAATATTTGCCTCTGGGATGTAGTGGAGTAGAAGTAAAAGTATTGGAAATTGGAAATACTCAAGTAAAGTACAAATACCTCAAAATTGTACTTAAGTACAGTACTACAGTCACATGTGGGTTATGATAGAGAGAAAGTCAAGCATCAGAGTTATTCGCTCCACTAAACAAAAAAAGAGTCATGTGTGTCAAAATTCATTACGATAATTGGTTGAAATTGTTAGTACCTTTTGATATCATCATTACAATTTTGTTGGACAGGAAGATTGAACTTTTAGGGATTTGTTGAATGTTGTTCAATAATTGAATATGTGTGTTATAGTTGCTGTTATTAAACAAAAACAACTGATAGATATTTGGCTGTTTATTTACACTACAATTAATGCATTGGCTTTCAATATAACCTTTTGTCTGCATTTACCAATTTTCACTGCAATTTTCTCTGCTGAAATGTCAAAGATTTCCCCCTGGCAATTTATATACACTAATATTAAACCTGCACTATGTAACATTCCTCTGCTACCCCGGATTTGAACCCGGTTCCCATGTTTACCATTGGGCTAGACTGCCCTAGCGTGTCTGATATCGAGACGAAACACCCTATGACCCCAGGCTACAACATTGATGATACGTCCCAGGTGCATCCATGTGATGTTTTCTTTATAGTTAACATACTCTATCATACAGATTGGACAAAATTACATTTTATTCATTACAAATAAGTTACAAAGTGCAGCTGTAATTCATAACTTTGAATATAACCTTTTACCAATTTTCACCGCAATTTTCTCTGCTTCAATCACAAAGACTTCCCCTTATTTATGTTAAAAAGAGAAGAGCCCTTTTAGATGTCCCGGTATTGATATATCGGGAACCTAGCCTTGGTATTGCTTGTTATCGGATCAAAAGGAAAATCTGTGTGGCATCGCCCCTCCCAATGACTAATGGCAAAGGTAGAAAATATGTTCTCAATGTAATGAGCAAACACTTACACATTCAGCAGCAGCAGGAATCCGTTGCCGACTTTAATATCAAACTGAGATTAAAGGCAAGGAACTTTTTATGACATGACCGTACATCTCCTCTTCGATTCACACAGTCTGAGCCAAACCAATATTGAGCAGAAGTCTTTGTTACGGTTAACAATGTCTCCTCTACAGAGAGTACGGAGATGTGGGTGGAAATCACATTATGGGATTGCTGACATCCCTCATTTATCTAAGAAACGTTCTGAAAAAAAGGAAAAGGAACAGAGAGGGAAAAAAGCAAAAGGTCCTGAGCGAAGTGAGAGTATTCCTATTTGTCTTTCTGTAATTTCCTCTCTCTGTTCTGCCCACGAATTGGAGCGATATGTTACAGCGTTTTGTTGGGCTGTAAACTGTAAACAGAAACATTCTACAATGAGTGGCTGCTCTAACCTTTGCAGAGGCAGACAGTCAGAGGATAATTAGAATTAAAGCTGAAGTCTGAGTCTGGATAATTGATCGAGGAAGCAAACAAATCAAGTTAAATGCAGTTGATATGTTACTGAGAGAAAGAGTGATTTAGTTTTTTTTTCTTTTCTTTTTTTAAACTCTTCATTCTCTCACATTATTGGGTCTTCAGATAATCAATTCTCAATGAGCACTAAAATGTTTTTAATACATATACAGGTACTAGGTATACAAACACTGTCATACAACAAAGTATAAAATTGGGCATTCATTTATGAAAAAAATAACTTATACATACAGTGTATATGTTACAGGGTGAATGGAGAACCAGGTAGATTGAAGAAGGCGCGTTCGTTTTTACCACCCACCCAGCAATTCTGTAGAAGCAACACTAGAGGGAGCCACAAGCCAGGCTTGTGCACAAACATATATGGCTGCGACCACACACACACACAGTCACACACATGCTTTTTTTGGTTTATTGAAAGCAGGACTGTTAAGATACTTTTATTGTGTTCTGGCTTTTGTTTTACTTTCTCCCTGACACACACACACACACACACACACACACACACACACACACACACACACACACACACACACACACACACACACACACACAGTGATCCATGAAAAGAACTATTCTGTCCCTATCGGTTTACAACTCAAACGGCGCTGAGTCGACAAGTGGAGCATCGGCCGGTCAGCGCGGGCACTCGCGCCTGGAGGCGCGAGGGCGCGCTTCCTCGGCCTCAAGCTCCACTTGTCGGCGCGCCTCCGTCGTGGACAAGCGTGTGCGTGTGCACGCGTGTTCAGCGTTCCCCTAGCGTAGCTTCCTGGTTGCTATGTGGGGGGGAACAACAAAAGACAGGTCCGCGTCGGCACATCAAAGCCCCGCCTCTCCGCGTTCTCCTTCTCCTCCTCCTCGGAGGAGGAGGACGGTTTATTTCGCGAGGAGGAGCTCCTCCTCGCCTCACGTAATAAACCCCCGCCTCGCAGTGCCGCGTCCTCCTTCTCCTCCTCCTCCTCGCGAGCCTCGCTAATAAACCCTATCTCGAAAAGCCTCGTGCCTAAAAACGAGCGCTCTGTCTTCAATCTACCTGGTTCTCCATTCACCCTGTGACACAGGGCTACTCAACTTAAGATGGCTCAGGGGCACTCAGCAAAATACCAAAAGTCCAAGGGGCCGCCATAAAAATGACGGTCCTATTTTGGATTTTTTTATTTTGTAACGCACAAGAAAATGTACATTTTGACATCATATTCTTTTCACTGTACCATTTTATTTTGTGTTGTGTGTATGTCCAGTGGCAGACACCTATCCTGGGCGCGCGGCAAAGCCGCGCGGCCGGAAAAATTTGGGGGTCAAACCCCCCCAAAAACCCGAAATGCATAGAAAACTATGCATTATACCTGTAACAATTGACGCACCTGTATGTATGTCTGTCTGTTTGTTTTTGAAAAATGTTTTAGCAACCCATATATTTGAACGGAAATGTATATTTTTATCCTGTGCTTAAAAAAAAAAAAAAAAAAAAGTTGTTTTTTTTTGACCATGAGGGGGCCGCCAAGACGCTGCGATCGGGCCGCATGCGGCCCGCGGGCCGCGGGTTGAGTAGCGCTGCTGTGACATATATACTGTATACAGTACACACACACACACACACACACACACAATATATTAAGCAAGTATCACTACTTTTATCCTGCTGTGTTAAAAGCTAACAGCACCTTGATGGTTATGGGATTCAATGACAGTGACATAATGGAGCTCTGGCTGCTCTAGCTTTATGCATGAAAATAATTTATTGGTCTACACAGAGCCATGTTTCCCCCATTCGCTGTAGCTTGGCCTCAGGACAAATACATTAACAAGATTACCATGCTTACCTTGGCCAGACCTGAAATCAAAATGTCTGTGGGGAAAGTTGCTTTTAAAGTTTATTTATGCATTCATTCGTTTGGGGGGGGCGGGGGGGAGGCTTTGTTTTCAAGTGATTTTAAAGGGCTCTCACTGTAGGTGATCTTAAGCACAAAACCAACCCCTTGGACTGCTATGTTTTGAATAATGGAATTGACAAAAACATTCCACTGCCTTGAGCCCACATTTCAGCCCTGCGTCAGGTACCGTAGAACTGGTGACAGCCAGGCAAACTGACAGTGTGGGAGCCAACCAACCCAAGGCACAGCCAGGAAGGGAAAGAGGCGCACCATCTACGTAGACACAGTATCAGTCTGATCATTGTATAGCAGTGGTTCTCAAACTTTCCATGTCTAGGACCCCCAATCGTTGCTGTCCGGCAGAAACCAGCTAACTCAATTTTTTTCCATAAATCAGGGCCATTGAACACCCTGTGTGTTGGTAAAACAAATATTGAACCAATGAAAAGCATTAAAAAGCGCTTCTGACAAAACCAGCTAACTCCATTGGATCCTCAAACTTTCTGCTAAACCAGCGAAGTCCACCGGAGTTAGCTGGTTTTGCTGACTCCAGGCTCCACCCCCTTTTGACCTCCAACCTCATTGTGAGCTTGGAGGTCCATTCAGCTGTTCTTATCAATGATGAACAAAACCTCCTAACACAATTTTTTTTCATTTCCTGAAAAATTAACATTTTGGAGCTGGTTCCTGCCGGACAGCAGAGATATATATATATATATATATATATATATATATATATATATATATATATCTTTTTTAAGATTTTTCTTTTTTGACTTTTATGCCTTTATTGATAGGACAGTAGACTGACAGGAAATGGGGAGAGAGATGGGGAGTGAAATGCAGCAAAGGCCGCCGGGATCGGGACTCGAACCCGCGACACGCTGTCATGCTATACTGAGCCTATAGGTGCCTGGACCGCCACGCCAGCGGCCCAGAAATGTATATAAATTTGACCACACAGACCCCCATCTGAAAAGATTTTGTGCCAAGGACCCCCATAAGAGAAGATTTGTGTTTAAAACATTTGATTAGCCGAAGTATAAAATAGGGTTAAAGTGGTTGAAGTGTTAAGCATCCCCCTGGAACACTGTTAAATTAACACACAAGATTTTACAGTGTATATGGCATTTGTTCTGGGAAGTGGGGTCCGGGGACCCCCAGGGGTACATGAAGGGGTTCCTGGGGGTCCCCAGCTAAATGATGGACAGGAACCAAATGGACCCTTATGGGTCTGTAACTCTGAGTGTACAAATTTGTACACTCTCAGAGTTAAATTAACATTGATTTTACAATATGAATTGGGGTCCCAGAGGTATAAATGCCATTAAATGGGGGTCCGTAGCCTAATGCATGTTAAACTGGGGGTCCTTGAAATTAAAATGGTTGAGAATCACTGCTAGAGAGCCGTAAAAACCTTCTCTTATTGGGGTCCCTGGCTTATCTTTTCAAATGGGGGTTCGTGGGGCAATAAGTGTCAATTTGGGGGTCCTTGACATGAAAAGGTTTGAGAACCACTGGTATATAGATTGTTTTTGACACAAAAAAAAATCCAACTCCACCCAGTGCTGTAGTTCCTTCAACTCTTTTTCCCTTTGCACCCCCAACTTCCATCCCTCCAACCGACCCTGAAATAAGTCATTAACCCAGTCGTCTCGCAGACCTGATCCACAAACAGGGCCCCCTTCCCTCCTGCTTGTTGCACAAATAGCAAGACGGCCGGGCGGCAATCATCTGGCAAATTGATCTTTCCAAAGTCTAACAGACACATGGCATGTTTTGCTATGCTTGTTTGGAGACTGTTACATTCAGTAAAACACAGAGTAAGCATCTTGCGTGTGAGTTGCAAAGCCGACTACACAACATATGTATAATACAAGCAGAAAAGTAGCTTCCCCAGCATTCCTGGGGTTATTGCACAGGCCACACGTCGATCAGTGTGTTAAGGTTTTGGAACCCAGCATTGGCCGGGTTATTGCGTGGGTGAAATAGGCGCCATCTCACCGGGTTATTATTACGTTGGTGAAATAGGCTCTCTCTCTCCCTCTACCCCTTGTGTCCCCTCTCACTCTCTCTCCCTGATCAAGCTCTGGTCTGACAGTGTTGATTTTGACAGCAAATTTTGATTTAGTTTTAGTGAACTAGGTTATAGTCAACTAAATCTACAGTTGATTTAGTCGACTAAAATGTATTTTGGCGGTGCCTTGATGGTGTCGTAATTGCTGATTTTACACTTTGTTGCATGCTGAAAATAGCAGATCTACAAGCTCACAACGCGTCGCGCTGCGATGCGTTGTGAGCTTGTAGATCTGCTATTTTCAGAGCACAACACCTGAGCGCAACCAAGCATAAAATGACTTTTCTTTTAGTTCTACTGGATCTCTTCTCCACTAGTCCCTCACTAACATTTTAGTCTAGTTTTTATTTGTTGACGAAATTGTCAATATAGTCTTAGTTTTACTCATCATAGCTTAGTTTTTATTTCGTTTTTATTTCGTTTTCGGCAGTGAAAAAAAGTAGTCGACAAACATTTTTCGTCATAGTTTTAGTCGACGAAATCAACACTCTGGTCTGACATACCACAAGAGCAAGTGACATGATCGATTCTAGTCTGGATGGGAAGCCAAAGCAAATATCTAAGAACAGGTGTAATGTGTTCAAACTTTTTAGTTCTGATGAGAATGCATGCAGCCACGTTTTGAATTGACTGTAGTCGCTGCACAGATGATTTTGAGAGGCCGGTGAACAAACCATTACAGTAGTCTAGTCTTCTACAGGTTATAAAAGCATGGATTCGTTTTCCAGAGTCTGCTTTAGACAAAAAGCCCCTCAGAATACAATAAAATGACCCGCACACCGTAGCACTTGCACGATAAGGACAACTTTATGTTTCGGTCAATAGACCTTCTTAAGGCATCTCACAAAAAGCCCCTTAAAACCCTCAAATCCTCAGAAAGAATCCTGAGGACATGACCTCAGGATTCATGACTGCAGCTGTTCTGTTAAAAAAAAGAACAATGTTGTACAGCAAGTCTGTGTTTGTTTGCACAAACACTACATTGGTGATGGTGACCCCTGACACTCTTGGACAGTTCCTCTCCGACTAACGCAGTCTTGCTGAAATTGTCTGAGTTTGGGGAGCAACAGGCCGCTGTGTGGTTGGTTTGCCCACACTGAGGAACAGTTCACCCTGAGGACTATATCACCATGAAGTACTATACACTTCATTCACTTCGCTGCAGTCAGTCAGGTCACCTCTGGGCCGTCACTGCGAGAACGAGCGTATATGAAATCATCAAACAATACAAACTGACCATTTCAGACGGCTGACAAAACAGCAGGCTAACAGCAGTGGTGGGAAAAGTACTCAGATATTTTACTTAAGTAAAAGTATCAATACTGCAATATAGAAATACTCCATTACAAGTAAAAGTCTGGAATTTAAAATTGACTTGAGTAAAAGTGCAAACGTATTGGTATCAAAAATGAACTTAAAGTACCAAAAGTAGAAGTACTGAAATGTTTGAAAATAGCAGATCTACAAGCTCACAACGCGCCGCGACGCCACGCGTTGTGAGCTTGTAGATCGACTATTTTCAAATAGCCTAGGTATAAAATAGGGCTAAATGTATGTTTTATAATGTCATAATTTATATCTGCAAAGTAACTAGTAACTAAAGTTTTCAAATAATTGTAGTGGAGTCAAAGTACAATATTTGCCTCTGAGATGTAGTGGAGTAGAAGTAAAAGTATTGGAAATTGGAAATACTCAAGTAAAGTACAAATACCTCAAAATTGTACTTAAGTACAGCACTTGAGTAAATGTACTTAGTTACTTTCCACCACTGTTTATTGTACGCATAATATCAGCCAGTGATACTAACCAACCATAGATGCTGAATTAATTGTTGAATTCCTCTTCAATAAGGTCACCTCCACCTCCTGTTCCTCTTATTAAAAGTTAGTCTGACTGAAGCAGCTTCTTAGAAGACATTTTTTTAGATGCTATTTAAAAGCATAACGGTAATATCTTTAAAAAGTTGTGCTTGAGGACGTTTGATGAAGTTGGCAGGTTCAGTACACCATCTCTCTGTGGAACTGTGCCACACAGACACCAAGACGGCTGGTACTATCTCCTTTTTTTACTCCTTTATAGCAAATTTGTTAACGTCTTGACTATTTCAATGTTATTATGCCTAGTCTCTTCAGTGTGTGTGTGTGTGTGTGTGTGTGTGTGTGTGTGTGTGTGTTTCCAGATGTGCAGTAGCAAACTTCCATTTTATTCTGTATATTACCTTAATTTATGCAAAGCCGCTTCCCCACGACTACATCATCATTATTGCTCAGACTGATGGTCTCTTGGTAGAATGAGGCAACGCAGCAAGACATCATACTTAAAAGGGATACCGTAACATTTGAAGTCATTTCATTTCACCAGGCGCAAGGTCTTATTTTGGAAAAGAATATGGGCACCTGCTGGGACTCCAGATAATCAAGTAGAGTTAACACTGTTCATAGTCATAACACAAACCAAATAGCAGCCAGCACGCTGCAAAACTAAAATCTGCACATTAAAGCCTAATTTATACTTGGTTGCGTGCCAGTGTCGCGTGCGAAAATAGACCATCTATAACCGAGCAACATAGTACGATCAGGCTTAGCTCTCTTCAGTATGACTTTGTACTAGGGCTGGCAGTGCTTACAATTATTTCAAACTTCTGCTTCAATTACGATCAGTGGTGTAAAGTACCTAAGTATATTTACTGAAGTACTGTACTTAAGTACACTTTTGAGAAATTTTTACTTCACTGGAGTATTTCCCATTTTCTTTACTTTTACTTCCACTACATCTCAGAGGCAAATATAATACTTTTACTCCACTACAATTATTTGAAAACTTTAGTTACTAGTTACTTTTAAATTATGATATTATGAAACATACATTAACCACTTTAGCCCTATTTTATACATAGGCTATTTGAAAATAGCCGATCTACAAGCTCACAACGCGTCGCACCGCGACGCGCTGTGAGCTTGTAGATCTGCTATTTTGAAACATTGTTGTACTTTTACTTTTGGTATTTTAAGTACATTTTGATGCCAGTCAAACTTTTACTCAAGTAAATTTTGAATTCTGGACTTTTACTTCTAACAGAGTTTTTCTATATTGCAGTATTGGTACATTTACTTAAGTAAAGAATTTGAGTACTTTTTCCACCACTGATTACGATTAATACAAAAAGTTTAAGTAGCAGAGTAGTATTGCAGGCTTGTAGATCTGCTATTTTAACTTTTTTGCTTGTAGATCTACTTTATATTATTTTCGCGATTTGTTTTACACCACCATTGTACATCAACATATTATACAGGGTGGATAATCAGGCTAATCCATTTAGCCAATTATAAAAACAAAATTAGAATGGTATTGTGTCGATTCATTGGTATAGAAGAAATTCTAAAAACGAATAATAATAAAATTAATCTGCTTCTTGACTATTCGATTAATAATGAGCAAGAGTAGGTCAGTTATTGGATTCAATATATTTTGGTTAATTGCCCAGCCCTAATCTTGCTAAAGTATGACTTTGAACACACAAACATGCACAGTAGACAAACTGTGCTGTTAAAACACATCACAGCATCATGCCAGCAGCACTAATTGCTCAAACTAATCAATACACATCTAGTTCAAAAAATGCTTAGTGGCATTTTTCCCCTCCTGCCACGTAGCCATTCCTCCACAGTTAACAGTCCCTGTGACAAGATAAACGGAGCCATTCTGAATAATGAGAGCCCAAAGCCCAAAGAACGTAGGTCAAAAGCTTGTTTTATGTATTAAATTAGAGTAAGGGTATTGAGTCACAGGTTTTAATTCAATTGAAGGGTGGAATTTGCACGCAGCGTGCAGCCATGGAAATTTAGGATGACAGTGACACTACTGTAATTGGACCGGATACTTTTAACTCATAACCTCTTCTTTTCTGTGAGCGCAAGGGAAATTAGAACTATTTGCTATGTAAATGGCCTGATATGGCCTGCAGTGAGCAGGGTGACAACATAGAGAGAAGCACGGAGACAACGATCCGTTCGTTCACTAGACTGGCAGCTATTAAGGTTCTAATTGGCTCCCTGTGGACAAATCCACTTTGAATATTGTTGCTGTCAGGCAGAAACCTTGTATCTGCTTATTTCATTTTCTTTTTTCCCTTCATATTTTAATGCCCTATTTTATAATTTTGTCATATGATAACATCACAGAAAATAAACAAAAAGTTGCCGATCTACAACCTCACAACGCTTTGCATCATGACATGCCCAAAATATAGGGATGCCAGATTGAAAGAGGCGGTCTGTTTGTGGGTTTTATTATTATTTAACCAATGAAAAGTATTAAGAGCTTGTGACTAACTACATCATACATGGGCAACTGGAGGCCCAGGGGCCACATGCGGCCGCCACCTTCACTTAATGTGGCCCGCAGGTTAACATCAGATATATATGATTGATTTCAGCTGTTACAATTCCAAACATGCAAACATGACCCGCTTTAATTACTTCCGTCTATATTAGTAGCTTAATGGCTAGCATTCAAATTCTATTGTCTTCTTTATGTCCAATGTATTTGTATTTAAGTTCATAAAGTTAACATAAGTATAACTAAATACATTTGAAATTAAATAAAAATGTTACTTTTCAGGATTTAAATAAAAAAAATAGCACAAAACAAATCAGGATTCCAATAAAAAGATAGCAAAAATAGCAGATCTACAAGCTCAAAACGCGTCGCGGTGCGACGCGTTTTGAGCTGGTAGATCGGCAATTTTTGCTACTTTTGTGTGACATAGAATGGTGAAGTACGGCATTAATTTACAAAAAAAAGTTAAAATACGTAGATAAGAGGTGTCTGCCCGACAGTATATGCAATGTGGCCCCCTGGAGTGAGGGTGGAAATATAGTGGCCCTCTCCATCATCAAAGTTGCCCACCCCTGAACTACGTGGATCCATCGAAACACAGGTTATTTCTTTTTCCATTTCCTGAAAAGTCACTGTTTTGGACATACCAGGTTTCCTGCTGACAGTGAAGATATGCTACAGGCTCCCTATTTAGGTGTGAAAAATAGATTCAAAATAAACCATCTCACAGTGAACCAATAGAGGTCCTCCTACACAGGGGGGGAAAAGCATCTCCATTTGGGTATCACAGGTGCTTTGTCATAATCTTGCAGTAAGGATGGAGGGAGATACTACAGTGGCCTTTTTGTCAGTATGAAGAAGAAAAAAATCTCACAGAACTAATGTGTGCTGCATCATAATGGACAGAAATGGAGCATTAGTTTTACTGATAAGGACGTATAAAGCTGTGGCATTCAGATATAGCCCTCTCTCTGGCACCACACGGTACCTGATGTTATATACAGGGGAGCGTTCTATCATAAACTATTGATGTCAAGGCCGGCTGATTGGATCGGAAGGCTGTACTGATGTGATAATGCAATGATAGGTTGTGTTGGGGAGTTAAATTATGATAACCTTGTCATCACTTGTCAGGTCTGTAAAACTTCTCCCAGTGTTTATATTTCATCCATACACTGGAATTCCCCCGTAATAGCAATATATTCCCCCCCCCTACACACACACACACACCTCCCCACTATCTCTGGATTCATTTCCATTCAGAAGGCTGCTAAAAGAGGACTCCCACCCACTGTTTAAATGCTGTAAATAAAAATGTAAAAATAAAAAACTCTCATTACCAAAACACAAACCATGCATAAGTAACTGATTACTGACAGACAGTTGTACGGTGTCGAGGAGGTTGCCATGGCAACAGCAAATCTAAGACACGCGGACAGAACAAATGCAAATGCACATACACGCACATGCACGCACGCGCGCGCACACAGATCGCAAATACAGCACATGTCTCCAATTCTAGCACTTTGTAGTGATAGAACTCACATATAGGGCTGTTTTCTGCTTGCTGCAGTAAAAATGGGAAATTACATAAACATTGTTATGCCACTCACGAATTAAGATAATCCATCTCAGGGATTTTTGCATTTTGCTGATGGATGGTCACATTGATATTGCTTAAAAAACAAGTTTAGATGCAAGCATGTCATTCGGCCTTGAACTACTTGATGATTCAGCCGGTGTGATTTAATCTATGTGGTTTAATCAACAGTAATTGATTCAACATACTGCACTATTATTGATCGAGTCCACATACTTTAATAACGTAGCTGTTTAGCTGAGCCTTGGTTACCCATCACATCACGGCAATCATTTCTGTTCTGCCCAGAGGAATTCTCTCAGCATTCAAGACTAAAATATTGGCAGCCTTTTCAGGAGACATCTATCTTTAATTTATACACAGTTCTCTGCCTGTCTTGGAAAGAAGAAAATGACGTGGCACTTTTTGGAACACCTGAGACCTTAAGACTTCACAGAGAGAGAGAGAGCCTTATTTCCAAGCAAAAGAAAACCCAGTCCCTGTTTGGGATATTTTAACATTGGGCTGCTAATAGTTTTTAAAAGAGCAAAATTAGCAAGTGAAATCCAGAAGGACAACAGCAACATTACCCAACTTAATGGAAACTGCGTCCATATCTGTCTCTGATAATCACCTCATTATCTTGCTATCAATCACAATCGCGGGTCGACAAATCATATGAATTCCCCTAATGCGTACCAGAGTAAGAGTACACACTGCAGATCTTGCATTATTTACAAGCGCGCTCGTCGACTGATTGCCGAATACAGCAGCAATGCTGGGGAGTGATGGATCTTTAGAAAGTGGCTGCCAGTGTCACTCCATCATGGGTAATGGGCTAGACAGAGGAGAGCGAGTCAACAGGGACTGAGGTAGTGCTCATGGCGAGCAACAACAAGGCCAAGGTTGCATTCAATATCATTTATTTAACCCATTCAATCCAGGGATGCATCTGTGGCTTTTTTTTTCTTCTGATTTCTTTGGCTATTCAAAAATAGCAGATCTACAAGCTCATATCGCTATTTTTGAAAAATCGTGAAAATGTTTTGAAAATGTTTGAATATAATTTTTTTTAAAGGGAAAATTTTTGAATCAAATCTTTGCTTCTATCGCAAAATATTTTGAGATGGGGGTCCGCGGCCAAATACATATAATTTTGGGGGTACGTTTTTTCCCCAAAAAAAACTAGGATTTTGAAGACATTAGTAGAATCCCCCAGAAGCAAAGATTTGAGTAAAAAAAATAGCAGATCTACAAGCTCGTAGCGCGGCACTCGGTGCCGCGCTATGAGCTTGTAGATCTGCTATTTTTATATAGCCAAAGAAAAAAAAAATTAGACAGATTCTTTCCCGGTCAAAATGGATTAAGTTTATATGGAGCGGAAATATTCTGTGATGGTGCCGGACAGGAGTCATTGACTTCTTTGCTTCTCATGTTTAAATCAATGGAGCTACGCATGGACTGGGATAGTGTTGTAGAGGTGTAATATATCAACTCACAAATGCTTTTATTGTCATGGATATGATGTTGACGCTGACATTAACTATGACTCCTCAGCGTCCTATACAAATTTAAATCAGGTGCTCCTCCTTTGTACACATGACACAGTATTTTGTTTGCAGAAGAACACAAAAGGCTTGTTTATACATATGGATCAGGAGAATATATTTAAATCCCAGTGCTAGAACACTGACCAGCTACAATTGTTTCCGAGGGGCCTCTCTACCACCATACCTACTCTCCCTCTGTGCCCATCTCCGCTCCTGTGTTTGTGTTTTAGATGCATCTGGCCCTCGAGGGCATGTGTTTGTTTTGCATGTTGTTTCTTTGTCCTGTCCCCGGTGTGGGTGCTTTATCTTACTGTGGCACAGTTTACAGAAGGCTCACGGGGGAGGGACACAA
Organism: Gymnoscopelus braueri; assembly: GCF_963280865.1. Classification (NCBI taxonomy): domain Eukaryota; kingdom Metazoa; phylum Chordata; class Actinopteri; order Myctophiformes; family Myctophidae; genus Gymnoscopelus; species Gymnoscopelus braueri. Next base: position 27,764,365 of record NC_137617.1, on the reverse strand, counting down.
ATCTGTGGGAAAAGGGGCAGTGATGAATGACGTGCAATCTCTCTCTCTTTCCCGCTGTCTGCATTGCACTTCTGTGCACAAGGAATTGAAGCCTGTCTTCTGTTCTGCCTAATCTATGCTCCGTCGTACGACGGCATGGTGCGGGGAAAATAGTAGACCTACAAGCTTGCGTTGCATCGCGTTGTCAGTCTCTGCCATTTAACTCAAGGACTGCAGGGAGTGTTCAAGGCCAAGGAGCTGCGGTGAATATATATCGCACACACAGGTAACAAATGAAAGGTAAAACCTGACTAAATTAGCAGAGAAACAAATGGTGATGCTTCCATACAGGGGTACACTTCAAACTCAGATCATGCTCTGTTGCATGTATGGCAAGAGATATCTAATATAAATATCTAAGTGACCTTGACACGTTTGTTTGTGGGGCGCGGATGGCATGAGATTCACTCACAAAGACTGCTTAACTGCAAGAAACTGCAAGTAACATTTCAATAGGAACGGTGACTTCTGCATTCTGATCTATGCGAATGACATCAGTTAATAGGGCTGGACATTGTGGACAAAGGGGGACAGATAACCGAGATGAGGGGGGAAAATACCATATTCTACACAAATGGGGGCGTGCACGTGTGACATTACATACACCAAGACAATGGTACTGGCCGGACTGTTTGATGCTTACAGTGAGGGGGTCTGAAGACTCTTGTTACGCTGTGGGGTCCTTTTCTCGGTATGGTTTGGGTCCACTTGACCCCTAGGGAAGGGGCAATGCAAATCAATACAAAGTTATTCATCCTATGTAGGGAAGGGGCAATGCAAATCAATACAAAGTTATTTATCCTATGTAGGGAAGGGGCAATGCAAATCAATACAAAGTTATTTATCCTATGTAGGGAAGGGGCAATGCAAATCAATACAAAGTTATTCATCCTATGTAGGGAAGGGGCAATGCAAATCAATACAAAGTTATTTATCCTATGTAGGGAAGGGGCAATGCAAATCAATACAAAGTTATTTATCCTATGTAGGGAATGGGCAATGCAAATCAATACAACGTTATTTATCCTATGTTAGAATGGCGTTCAACCCTCCAGCAGAGTTAAAGAGTTGTAGAATATACTGTATGCCAAGGTGCACTGAAGCTGTACTGGTTGCTCGTGGTGGCCCAACACCTTATCAAGACACTTCATGTTGGTTTTTCCTTTAGTTTGTCACGTCTGTACTCTGTATATGATTTGAATAGACCATGTGAATGTTGGACTGAAGCTAGGATGGATCAATGTATTCCAACTCAGCCAGGAGATGTATGTATGCACACATACATGTGCCTATGTGTCTGTCCCTGCACGCGTGCTTAACCTGTGCTATAGGGTGGTGTGCCTGTCTGCACGTGCGTGATTAGGGCTTCTCGTGTGTCTCTGTTCTCCCTGGGAGTGTTTTCAACTCTTATATCAAAAGGATATTTCCAATTTGCTTGCTGTGGATCAAGCACTCGGGACTGCCGCTGATTGGAATGTTAATAAAAATCCCCCATGGGAGACCCCGAGCGGGTGCCGGCGTCACCAGTGTGGCATGAATACTGAGCGTCGGTGCTAAGATGGGCAGAGGACATGGTTTTAGGTTTTGACTTGCTCACTCCCCGTGCAAACTCACTGCTCTGCAGTGACTCCACGACAGCTCACCACCTCAGTTCGGGGATGATCTCAAGCACGACAGGTCTGTCTTGTGTCTATATCCAATGAACCCTGCAGCTCCTCAAGAGCCGTGTGTGTCAAACCATGCGTACAGTGGTTGCACTAAATAACCAAGTGCAGGGAATGTCGGATGAATCTCAATGAATGGAGTGCAGACGTTCGTCTGAAGGGAATTCCGTGCAAATGGGATGCACGGCGGTTTGTTAAGAACGCCTAACTGGTTCCACAGGCAAATTCAGGTTGTGCTCCTGAACCCGTTATGGTTATGATTTATGGAGGGTGAGTTGATCCGGGGTATAGACCATTGAGGGCTGCCTCTCCCCTTTTCCCATACCTGCTTTAAGCTAATGGCATAGCCCTCCGCTATTAGCACTCGTGTCATGATCCCCTCAACAGCAAAGGGAGGGAAGGAATGAGGGAAGGGAGGGAGAGTGAAGGAGACAGTGGGGTAGCGCTGGGAGGGTGTGCGGGCAAAGAGAGACAGAGAGAGAGATCACTCTTCATGCTGATGAGAGGTCCTGACTCCCGGCAGTGCCTGAGTTGTGTAGTTAAGCAAATACAAATAAGACTGAACTGAATTTTGGGGTCCCCCCCTTTCACCAAGCCCTTCAAAGACTACCCACTGAGAAACTGATGGCCTGGCGCTCTCTCTGTGTGTGTGTGTGTGTGTGTGTGTGTGTGTGTGTGTGTGTGTGTGTGTGTGTGTGTGTGTGTGTGTGTGTGTGTGTGTGTGTGTGTGTGTGTGTGTGTGTAAGACAAGACAAGAGAATGCCATGGGAAGATTTCACTGCACACGAAGGCATCTTCTTTCTCGCTTGTGTCACCAATACATGTGCCGTCTAGGCTACATGCACCTATAATGCAATGCACACGCACGCACACACACACAATGAGAGCCAAATTCCCATGGGATAATCTGTCATTATATCACACCTCACAGTCATACATTTTTAATGGAACCGACACCAGGGCTGAAAAGCCTGCATCATCCTAACCAACCCCTACTACTCCACTGCCACACCTGAGAATGAACAAGTCCTCCTTCTATGACATTTTTATTCCCTTCAAGGTTTTTCACTACTTAGAGCATCCAAGCCTTAAGAAATGAAACTGCTTAATGGATACACTTGCTCCATTTTGAAATCTTAGCATAAAGGAAACCCTCCCATGCTCATCTGTGACATTTATCAAAATCTTTTGCAGCTTCTCTATGCGTATTTATCTTTCACGTCCTCAGCTTATAGGATACATTTTCTGCCTGCCTGATCATTTATCCAGCCTCCAAAATCCTGACACATGCTGATGTTTTTTTTTTCTTCCCCTATCTCCCCATCTGACACAAAATTTTAATCCAGTTTTCTGTGTGGCGCAATTCTGCCCCCTGCTGTGCAACTGCTGTCAAACGACAGACTTCATGCACCCTTTCGGTATTTCCCACCGGTCTGACAATGATAATGGATGATTTATCCATTTTAACCAGATTTTTCAGGTTTTCAACTCCAGTTAAAAAGTACATCCCCATTTCTGTGAATAATCTTTCATGAGACGTTAAGACGTGAACAGACACGTGACAGAGCACACTTGGAAGACAATTAAGACACCTTGAATAACAGCCATATTTGAGCAGCCCCCTGCTGATATTGTACCCACGCACTGGGCCGCCTTCCATCCAGTTTCAAATAAAACGTTATTTTTGATCATCATTATCTCAAAGTGGAGGGCTGCCAAATACCACTTCCTTAATCCCCTTCATTCCCTGTGGAACATAAAGCTGAGGACTATCTGACGCCAAATACCACGCTTTACATGTATATGTCAAGTCTGTAGCAGTAATCAAAAAAGCTCTCAAGTTCTAAGGCTCTGCTATTCCCATCTCTGTTCCAGAGATGAAGCCAAGCCCCATTTCATTTTGAGACGATGTCAAAAAGAGAAGGACCATAGGGAAATATAACCTTGCTTGCAGTGTAGGAGGCATTTACACACAAGATTCACACTCCTTCTCTTTACCCATTACAACACCACGGCACCTATGAAATCTTGATGAGCTCATAAAAAGGATAAACAATACAGATCTACAGTACCTGTGGGTAGATCTATACCTGTGTATCTCAATTGTGTGACATGAACTCCTTTACAGCACAAGGATAACTGCCCACTCTTCCTTTATAGGTCAAGGAATATAGCTATAGCTATTCAACATCAGACATGATGTTTTAATAATTACCCAATTCAATATTAAAGAGAATTGCTTCGGGCCAATAATGATAGGACAAATCAGTACTTACATACCTGATTGTACATACTGTACAATTACATACAATATCTTATATATGTGAGAACATTTTCTGTGAGCCTCCAAGGTGGCGGTGAAACTGAATTGAAATCATCCAATGTACATAACCATTTGATTGCATCTATCGCTCTTTGCTCGCTCCTTAATCCATTGAGACCAGGAAAGAATTTTGAATGTTTTAGATTTCTTTGGGCAAAAATAGCTGATATACCAGCTCATAGCGCTATGAGCTTGTAGATCTGCTATTTTTGGGGGGGGAAAGTCGTGAAAATGTGTGCAAATCTTTGAATATATATATTTATTTATTTTTAAGCGAACATTTGTAACTCATTCTTTGCTTCTGGGGGATTCTACAAATGTCTTCAAAATCCTAACAGTTTTTTTTTTTAATGTATTTTGGCCATCTCAAAATATGTTGTTCCAGGGACCCCCCAGAAGTTGTAACAGAGTTGCAACAGAATGTTGCAAAAAAAGTTATTTTTTCTTTGGCTATTTTTGAATAGCCAAAGAAATCTAAAATGACACCGATTCTTCTCCCGGTCTTAAAGGGTTAAGCCGACACCTTTTGCCACGTGTGAGGCCCGTTGCCAAGCTATACTCTCGGAATGCAGGACCATGGAGTGAGACATGTTGCTCATCTCTTAAGCCCATTTCACGGCTCGTTTCCCATCACTCTTTCCTCGGTAGTTCCAGGCCCTCGCGTCACTTCTTGGTCAGATTCCATTTAGCTAATGCATTGGAAATGAGCCGTGGGCATTGCAAAGCGAAGCGAAGCCGAGTCAGTGTGTTTACCACTGCACACTGTGAGAGCACACACACACATACATACATTGAGCATGTTGATGAAGACACAAGACAAGACCGAATGACACGGAAGGCTTTAAGGGCTGGCCACAAGTAACTGAGTCGTAGAGGGGTTAACTACTTTAACCCTGGTGTCCCTATTTTGGACATGTTATTATAGGCAAAGATGTTAGAATAAAAAAGGTAGTAGCAGATCTACAAGCTCACAACGTGTCGCGGGTGCGTTGTTAGAAAGATTTTGTGGTTAAGTGATTAACAACTGTGAGGTGATGCGTTATGCCTCAAATAATAGCTACTTGATTAAAAAAACACTTCAGTTATCAACAAGGATAAATCACTGTGCAAACAGAAAGAATGGTTTAATTTGTTAGAGTTAAATCAACATAATTATACCTACTAACAACATGAAGGAGACCTCAAATTGTGCACGGATTTGTACAAAATCCTACATTGCACGTAGTAATTACAAAAAGAAAATAATGGAAGAATGCCATGGAAGAATCACAATTTCGCAGATGAAATGGCAAAATAGTTTAAAACGCTTTAATAAAATTACTTAAACTGATATAGCAACCCAACCAGATTGCATTAAATTCACCAGTATGAATTTAAACCAAAAGGATAACAGTGTGGTTACTGTGATACTCAGGAAAGATCAAGGGAAAACCGTCATGTGAGGTCACATGTTGGAATCCAACGCCTGCTGAGGATCTGACGACGTCATCATCAGAAAGAGACGCTTGGAGAGCTCGGGCCCGACCCGGCGTGTCGTAGAGGTCACGCCCTCGCCGCGGCGAATCAGGAGCTCTGACAGCAAAGAGGCCTTTTCATGGTCCGTCTTGCATCGCCGGTAAGCCTGAGGCCGACATTGCAGACACCATGTGAGAAGATAGCATGCCACGCTTGAAGACGTACTGTAAACATTTCTCCTCGGTAAGCAGGGATTCAGGGAAAACATTTAGTATTCGGATTTGTGATATAGCGCTCTGTTTTTGAAACAATTAGTAAAACTATGTAAAATTATGATGTTTAGGAATTGTCATTCTAATCTAAACCTATGTTCCTGCAGTACTACATACCCACTTTGACATCATTATTTCTTTAATACGTTTCTCTGAAATGTATTAGGGTTTTATGGAAGCTGCTAATGAGAAAGCATTCTAGCATGCTATTTTGACCAATTCAAATACTAAATAGAGCTCGACTTCCACTTGATGCAGTAAAGGTGATTTAAACTTTGTGCACCGGTGTCGCGCACCGAATATAACCGATCAAGAAGATCACAACTAGCCTGGTAAACCATCCCCCAGATTTGGACAAGTTGGACTCCAGTGTGGAATCCAAATGACTGAAATGAGTTCTGGCGTGGCTGAGTACTTTAATCAATGTGCATTACATTCACACACCGACCGTGCAAAAGACACCAACCTGCTCATCGTGGAGCAGTTAGGGGTTCAGTGTCTTGCTCAAGGACACTTCTACACTATGCCAGGAGGAGTCAGGGATCAAACCCAAGCAGCTGTTCTACCTCTTGAGCCACTAGCCCATGCATAGAAGGAAAGTCCCACAACACGTGTGTGTGTGTGTGTGTGTGTGTGTGTGTGTGTGTGTGTGTGTGTGTGTGTGTGTGTGTGTGTGTGTGTGTGTGTGTGTGTGTGTGTGTGTGTGTGTGCGCGTGTGCACGTGTGCGTGTGTGTTTGTCTACAGTGATTACCTGATTGAGGAGCTGTGGTGAGGGGTAGGCAGCCAGGATGGTTGAGGCCATATCTGGGCTGACTCTGTTCAACTGTTGGATCTGTCTCTTCCACACCTGCAGCAGCCCCTTCCCAGCTCTGTCAACCCGCTGGCCTCCAGCCCACTCACTCTCCAAGTAGAAAGAAAAGACTGTGTTCTCCCTCTCTCGTCTGCAACGCATCACACACAATGTTTGTTTGAATGTTATCATTTGAGAGAACGTGAGAGTTATATTAAAAGACAACGAGACAAGACAGGGTCTAATAACAGCGTGGCTTCCATATGGGTCTCAGACTTCATGTCCATCATGTATGAAGTCAGTGCTTGGACGTCAGTCATCTCATCTGGCTAAGGTTTCAGCCCGATTCGACTTTGACTTCAAGTATAAAATTGAAATTACCAAGTGAAATTAAGGTATGTTTGTTACTGGCAGCGCCCACAAGAAATTTGCCAATTTTCCAGCCAATTGGTCCAGCGGCCAGCCGTTTACGAAATTACCCGACAGACAGAATCACAGACACACAGACCCTATTGTAAATGGTAAAAGGCGATTTACATTCACCTATTCACACACACACATTCATAGTTACACCGATTGGTGGAGGAAACCATGCAAGGCACCAACCTCCTCATCGGGAGCAATAGGGGTTCAGTGTCTTGCTCAAGGACACTTCCAACAGTAACTCTGGGGGAGCCCGGGATCGAACTGGGAACCCAACTCTACCTCCTGAGCCACTGCCGCCGCCGTAGACGACAGTAGACTGTAGTGTAGACCAGTGGTTCTCAAACTTTTTTGTGTCAAGGACCCCCAAAATGATATACATTTGTCCACGGACCCCCATCTCAAATACATGAGATGGGGGTCCATCTCGTTCTTTTGCCATTTATCGCGTGACAAAGTACTAGGGCTTAAGTTGTTAAAGCTTACTTGAAAGGGGCTTCTGCAACTGCTTTGGTTGACATGGCGATGTGATCTGAAAACTCTTTCCAGGACGTCAAGCAACGGACCGAGACTCCAGTATGGAGCTGGAGGTGCACCACAGCCTGAGTGGACATTGAAGGACAATTGAAGTAACACATTAGCCACTAATGCCCTGGCATCCCAAAATGTCTCACGTTTTTTTCTAAATCTTAAAAAGAAATTCACACATCTGCTGTACATGCTCTGCCTGAGATCTTTTGGTGCTAGTAGACAGATTCTTCTTTTGTTTTTCACTTCTGTTATTATGAGTGTTCTTCAGTACTGTAGTACCACCTGGTATGGATGTCTGTCTGTAGCCTTAAAGTCACAACTGCTGCAGCAACTGAACATTTGTTCAAAGATTGTTGGACAACCACTTCAGAGGCTCTATACATCTACGTATAATGACAGTATGATAAGGTTGGCAAGGAATATCACTTCAAACACAAGCCATGCTTTGTATGGAGAATATAGGTTGCTGCCTTCAGGAAGGAGATACAGTGTTCCTACATACAATAAGGTCAAACTGAAGAGGTCCTTTGTCCATCAGACGACATTGAGGCTTAATCAGGAGTTGTAGGCTTGGGGTAGGCTGAGAGGTGGACATTGCTCTTGTCTTTGTATGTCTTTATGTATGTATTTTGTTTTGTTTTCTTATGTCATGTCAAATGTGTGTACTGTTTATTGTTGCATACATGGCTGCTGAGTCGCAAGACAAATTTCAGTGTGAACTGACAATAAAGTATTATCGTATCGTATCGTATCGTATGCTCGCATTGCAAGCTTATAGATTGTCTATTTTCCAATAGCCTAAGTATGAAACAGGGCTTAAAGGAGTGCTTCAACCATTTTTAACCGCGTCTCAGAGGTGGGCTCTGGACAGTTTAGAAACCTGTCTACCAGTGACATCATTGGGGCAAGCATGTTTCGTAAATTCAAACACAATTTCAAACTTAGTAGATTTTTTATTGATGCAAGAACGTATGGCTTCTATTTGAGTGTGCTATCTTTCTAGGAAGAGAAAGGCTGTAGTTTCTATTAGCCCTATTGATGATGTCATTGGTACGCAGGTTTCTGAACTGTCCACCGCCCACCTCTGAGACAGAAATGGTGTCATCTTATAATGAGCGTTAGTGAGGGCTGGAGGACCAATTATATGGAGATGAGGTTGAAAAGTGCTCTTTAAGTGTTTAACAGAGAAACAAAGAAAAGAGTCACGGAATAATTCACGTAACCATGGATGAGTGTGCACTGTGCATATAAATGGATTAATGGATGGATATTTCCTGGGTTATCAGTGATAAGAGAGGCCAGGTTAAAGATAGTGGTAGTGTCACAGCAGCTATATTGGTACAACACAAATGCTGCGCCGGTTAGCAATGAATAAATCATCACACTGCAACCCTTAATATCTAAATACTGTCTGTGAATGAACTGTAGCCCTAGTTTACACACCACACACTTAATAGTTTTAATTCCCTCAGCAATTCCTACCAGGAAAGATGACAAATTATGGCCGATGTTTATTTTCCTATCCATACATTTCGACTAGTCAACCTACCTAGGCCTGTCACAGTTATTACATAATCATCTAATCGCAATTCTTTTATATAATCGCAATTATTTTTGCATAATTGTCATAATCAATTCCATGTTAAAAAACGTCATATATTTTCAAAAAATGTCATAAATAAGCTCAAAACGCGTCGCGATGCGACGCGTTTCTTTGAGCTTATAGATCTGCTATTTCCACTATTAATGTTTATTTGTATGTATAAAGTAATTAAATATGTGTTATTTGTCATATCTGCCCTGTGCAACTTTTCTTTACGAAAGCTAAAAGCCAAACAGAAATGTAATTTTTATTCATAATGTTCCATTAATTTTCAACGACAGAAACACAATTAAATCGTTAATCACAATTATTTGAGTGACAATTAATCGTCAACTTAAATTTGTAATCGTGACAGCCCTAAACCTACCTCCTCCACTTCAACTCGTGACACCTCGGGTAGTGTCGACTTTCCATCCTTCTTCCCCTTCTTTCTCACGGCTCCTTTTCCTGCACCTTGCTCCTCCCTCAGGACTGCCTCTCGAAACTTCTTCTGGGTTTGGGACTTGTGAGATCTGGGGGTAAAATAAGGTCCTGTTTAAGTATCTACTACACACAATATTATACTTTTATTTTGGCTAAATGTTCACTTTTTTCAATTATCTTTTGCTCTTGTATCTAATGTTAGTGGAGCCTTGCGAGTGTTTTTTATTTTATTGTCCTTGAGCTCTCTGTGTGTGTGTGTGTGTGTGTGTGTGTGTGTGTGTGTGTGTGTGTGTGTGTGTGTGTGTGTGTGTGTGTGTGTGTGTGTGTGTGTGTGTGTGTGTGTGTGTGTGAGTATTTATTGCATTTATTATTAGCAATAATATTTATTAGCATTAACAACAATTTACATTATCATCTTACGTCATCTAGATCAGAAATAGTAATGTAAGGAAATGTAATGGATTGAGAGAAGCCTTAAAATGTAACCAGTGAAATGTGACTTACGATAAATAGTACAGAAGTTAATAATTGACCCTCTGTCTCCACCTTAAACCCAATTCTATCATATTGTCTCTGTTGGTGAAAACCTCATATGCCCAACAAACTAAACTGTTACTTTTCAGGATTCAAATAAAATAATAGCAAAAGTAGCAGATCTACAAGCTCAAATACCTACTTTTGATGCTTTTGTGTGACGCTGTAGTATCAGTATGATCAAGTTATGAAAAAACACAAAAAGTTAAGATAAAAGTTAGAATAAAATGGAGATAAGAGGTTTCTGCCCAACAGCAACAATATGTCAGATATTGAGTTACAAATCTAAAATGTCATCGCTGTCACTTCAATCGCTGAAACCTTGTATTTCCAAATTCAAATGTTTTTTTTTTTTTTTTTTTATTGCAAAACTATCTACACGCACAAATGTCATGATACGTTGTGAAATTTTCATATTGTTTGTGTACTAAAATGAAAAGTATTAACAAGAGATTGTGACTGAATAAAAACCACTTTAGATCCATTGGAACACAAGCTATTTTTTCCATTTCCTGAAAAGTAACGTGCAGGGTTCGGTATTTTATAGTGATCCCGAGGGGAAAGTACAGCACTTGACCCATCAGTGTGCTGCTCAGAGTGAGCACAAGGGGGAGCAGTTGGAGGTTAAGTGTCTTGCTCAGGGGCACTTAACACAGGTGACATGAAGCCGGAAAGGCAGAGGGTCGAACCGTGAACCTGTCCGATTCATAGACGGCTGCTCTTCCTCCTGAGCCACTTGCGCCCCATTATGTTTCAAGGCCTTGTGTAATGATTTGATGATGATGCAATGTACCGAGTCATTGCGCACAGTTACACAGACAGCCTCTTTACAATAATTGTACAATCTTTCTAAGTTGTATAATTATAAAGCAGTAGGCTATGATTTTGTTTAGTTTGCTCGACAACCCCATTCTACTTCATAGCTATCCCACTTTACCATCATTCTCCATTACAGCCGTTTTAACCACTTAAACCCTATAGGCTATACGCTTTGTTGAAGTGAGCTGCATTTGGTCCCCTCCTTTTTTTCCCTCTACACCAATTTATAGCCAATCTGCAAGCTCACGTGTCACAACGTGATGCATTGTGAGCTTGTAGATCTGCCATTTTCTCTAAATGTTCACCCAAGACATGCCCAGAATAGAGATGCTAGGGTTTATGTGGCATCTGTGCATCTACAGATGATACTATTAACTATTCTGTTTAAAATCTACAGTATATCAAATGCCAGAGCTGATCAAGAATCATGCCTCATTGGCACAACATTGATAAAGAAATTATGATCAACTGCAGTCTTCTCTTAATCCATTAAGACCGGGGACGCATCTGCGTCATGTTTAGATTTCTTTGGGCTATTCAAAAATAGCAGATCTACAACCTCATAGCGCGGCACCGAGTGCCGCACTATGAGCTTGTAGATCTGCTATTTTTGAAAAATCGTGAAAAATGTGTGCAAATCTTTGAATATGTATATTTTTAAAGCAAATTTGTAACTCAAATCTTTGCTTCTGGGGGTCCCTAGAACAAAATATTTTGAGATGGGGGTCCGCGGCCAAATACATATTGGGTGGTCCTTGACATAAAAAGGTTTGAGAACCACTGATATTATAGCAACATACGTTTTTTTTTTTTTACTGTTAGGATTTAGAAGACATTTGTAGAATCCCCCAGAAGCAAATATTTGAGTTACAAAATGTTCGCTTAAATATATATATATATTTAAAGATTTGCACACATTTTCACGATTTTTCAAATAAAAAATAACAGATCTAGTGCGGCACTCGGTGCCGCGCTATGAGCTTGTATATCTGCTATTTTTGAATAGCCAATGAAATCTAAAAATGACACACAGATGCGTTCCCGGTCTTAAAGGGTTAAGACAAAACGGGAAACAAATCTATATAAGCTTTAATAACTTTTCTTTTGCTCTCCTTTTGCTGTAACGGTGTTGTTAATTTGCTGGGAGTCCAATAAAACATCAGAATTGTGCTGCATCAGCCATAACATGCTGTGGGCGCTAATGGAATATGGAGCACAAATGTTCATTTTATTATGGTGAAATGTTGATGTTTGTTTTTCTCATTTCATTTCACAGTTTGTCAAGGAAAAGTGCTACACAATTATAATGACTTACATAAGATTATTCGTTTCAACTCTACTGCTAGGCTTTCACTTCACTTGGCATATTTTTTAGATGTTTGCTTACCAGGCATTCAAACTAAATGAAGCAACTCATTTTAAAGTAACTCTGCTATCTCCCCAGTTCATATTGTAAAGTAGAGTTCCTGCCCACACCTGAAATACTTCTCCAAATCAATAACCACCAAGCTGAGGATCCTTCCAGGGTTATGGGTCTGCAGAGTTCGGACCCAGGAAGTCAGAGTAGGACTACAGTCTACCGCTCCAAACCTCTGTTCCTAGGTTAGGTAGGGTGAAAGGAGAGACAAAAAGTGGAAAAGATACTATTCAAATATTAAAAACCCATTGTCTATACCATTGGTTCTCAAAGTGGGGTCCGGGGACCCCCAGAGGTCCTTGAGGGAGTTCCAGGGGGTCCCCAGCTAAATGGTGGATAGGAACCAAATGGACCCATATGGGTCTGTAACTCTTGAGAGTGTAACAAATGGAACCAAATGGACACTAACGGGTCCATTTGGTTCCATTTGTACATTCTCAGAGTTACATTAACATTGATTTTACAATATAAATTGGGGTCCCAGAGATATAAATGCCATTAAATGGGGGTCCGTAGCCTAATAATGCATGTCAAACTGGGGGTACTTGTAATGAAAATGGTTGAGAATCACTGCTAGAGCCGTAAAAATCTTCTTCTCCTTTGGCATATCTTTTCAAATGGGGGTCCGCGGGCTAATAAGTGACAATTTGGGGGTCCTTGACATGAAAAAGTTTGAGAACCACAGGTCTATACTGTAAATGACACCCACTTTGCAGTTTATGTAGGGAGGAGATGGACCATTAGATGCAGGATATTTCAAACAGAGGCCAGGTTTTAAGTCAGTATCACAACATACAGAAGCAATAAGGTCGCTCGGCTCTGTGCATGACTGTATTCCCAGTTTTCAGAAGGTGGCATACCCGTTTCCTGGTCCAGTTCAGTTTCCCATAGCTTCGTTTGATCGGCTCAGCAGCGGGTTTGAACTGGAAACATACATCACCTTCACATGAGGTTCCAAATTTGTTGCTGAGCCAATCAAACAAAGCTATATGAAAATTAATCGGAGACAGGTGTGCCACCTTCTGCAAACTGGGACTATAGTTATGTACAGAGCCATTCATGTTGTTGCCTTGTACAGCAAACAGGGAAGTGTGAAACTGTGCAGCAACCCCACCAACCTGAGTGTAGCTGTGGGTCAGACTTATAAAGTCATCAACTGTTATCTGCATCACAACCTGAGCTTCTGGTGCACAGTCCACGTCATCTGACTAGGGGGGGGGGGGGGAAGAGAGAGAGAGAGAGAGAGAGAGAGAGAGAGAGAGAGAGAGAGAGAGAGAGAGAGAGAGAGAGAGAGAGAGAGAGAATAGTTTATTAACAAGGAACAGCAGGAAAACTTATTCTAGTTTTTTTTTTTTTTACTTATGTTGCTATGTCAGTGGTTTTCAAACTTTTTAATGTCAAGGACCCCAAAATTATATGTATTTGGCCGCGGAACTGACATGACATGTCTCAAAACATGTTGTTCCAGGGACCCCCAGAAGCAAAGATTTGAGTTACAAATGTTCGCTTTTAAAAATATATATATATATTCAAAGATTTGCACAAATTTTCTAAATTTTTCAAAAATAGCAGATCTACAGGCACGGCACTCGGTTCCGCGCTATGAGCTTGTATATCTGCTATTTTTGAATAGCCAAAGTGTAAAATAATGCTTTTTAGCTCAAATCTAAAAATGACACAGATGCGCGTCCCTATTAATGGGTTAAAGAGTGCTAAAATATAATAAGACAGAGGCAGTAAAATATCTTACGGTAAGAGATAATAAAAACAAAGAAAGAAAAGGCCAGTCTAAAAATGACTTTTTTAGAAGAGATTTTCTTTTAAATGACTAAAATTGACTGCCAATATGATCTCCTCACACAAGCATTTCCAAAGAGTAGGGGCCTTGAAGGCAAAGGCTAGATCATCTGAGTACGTGGTTATACCTGTGCAGAGGGAGATCTCCTAACCCAGGTGACACTGCGTGGAAGTGGTTGTTTCTCTATAGCACAGCTACAGCCCAGAGCCTGCAACGATGCCAGCAAAGTCCCCCCTCCTTCCAACTGTAACAGGGCTGGGAAAATAAACACAGTTACACAGTCAAACATCAAGCCTACAAAACTCCAGTAAAAATACTTAACCTAGCTTACAGTTCCTGCAGGGCATGTAATGAGAAAAGTAAACACTCACAGGCTATGATTCTCATTTTAAATTATTTATGCTGTGCTCATAAACAGACCAAAGTAAGCATTTGACTTAACTTGTGCTTAGCTCACTGCTGCTTAGCTTACCTGGGTCCACAACCACCACAATGTGTTTGATGCACTCCTCCGGCCTCAGGGCTTTGACCGTCTCTGCCAGGGCTTTCCGCTCGGCTTTCTCCCTCTCTTGTTCCTGTCTGCGCGCCTCCTTGTCCACTTGCTGACGCTGCCTGGCATCCTTCCTCCTTAGGGCCTCCTCCTTGGAAGCCGAGATCTCCTCTGCCGTCCTCTTGGACGTCTTTCTCTTCTTGGCAGGGGACGTGTCTGCGCTCGCTGCTGCCCAGGAGGAGGTCGTCTGAGGCGGCCGGTGTTGATGAGGTAAAGCTGTGTCTTCTTCTTGGTCGTCCAAATCCCCCGCTGCCGCCTCCGTCCCCCGCTGAGCATGAAGGAACCTGAACAGGGGGGGCTCGGACTTTGAAAAAACAGCACGCACCGATTGATCTGGCCGCCTGGGTGGATCGGCATGGTGCGGCTGATTGTGTTTGCCGTTAGTGACGGCAGAGGGCACGCAAGCCACGCTTTCTTGTCTCATTTTGAGTCTCAGTGCAAGAGGAATGTAAGGCGCGTCATCTTCAGAGTCGCTACTGACCATCATGACACCAGCTGCAGGTCTAGCAGCAGGTCTACTTAAACACAGGTCGCCCTCAGCTATCCGCTTAGCAGATGTGACGGGGGAGAGGGAGGCAGCTACATCTGTATCACAGCTGGCTACCTCTGTATCACTCAGTGCCTCTGTGTCGGAGCTATCCACCAGGACCACTACAGCTGGTTTCTGTGTGCTGTTGCTATTGGAGTCTTTCCTACCTTGAAGACTAGGCCGGAGCAAGTCAAACAATGACCTCGGAAACTCCTCGTCTAGGTCACTGGAATCACTGCAACGACTGGCCATCGTATGTCAGCCACAGATCTACGTTTAAAATACAGAATGAAACATGTGATAAGCTGATATGAATACCACAGTAAAACATCGAAGCATCGCTTAACCCATTCAGTCCAGGAACCCATCTGTGTCATTTTAGATTTTAAGCTTTAACCATTATTTTATACTTTGGCTATTCAAAAATAGCAGATATACAAGCAATATACATGCAAATCTTTGAGTATTAAATTTTTTAAAGTGAAATTTTTAAACTAAAATCTTTGCTTGCCCCCCCCCCAAGCAAAGATTTGAGTTAAAAATGTTCACTTTAAAAAATATAATATAACATATATATAATATAACATAATAAACATAATTATGTTTGATGGGGGGTCAGCAGTCAAATACATATAATTTTGAGGGTCCTTGACATGAAAAAGTTTGAGAACCACTGAGATAGAAACCTATTTTTTTTCAGAAAACCTCAGGTCTTCTTAATTTTAAAATGTGATTTCATTTTTCTTTAGTTTAATGCAGTGGTTCTCAACCAGTGGTCCGGGGACCACCAGTGGTCCTTGGGGGGGTACCCCCCCAGCAAACCACTTAGCTTTGGCTATTCAAAAATAGCAGATCTACAAGCTCATCTTGTAGATCTGCTATTTTTGAAAAATCTTGAAAATGTGTGCATAACTTTGAATAGATTTTAGATAGATTTTAAAGCGAACATTTTTAACTCAAATCTTTGCTTCTAGGGGTCCCTGGCACAAAACATTTTCAGATGGGGGGTCCGCGGCCAAATATATATCAATTTAGGGGTCCTTGACTGCTTGACATGAAAAAGGTTGAAAACCACTGGTTTAATGGGTTAAAACAATGTCTATCCACAGTATCCACAATGCATGGGTTTGTTGTTATAGCACCGCGTCACTTACTGCAGCCAGTCTCCAGTTACGAGAACTTTGTACAACACCCGTCAAACTAAAACATCTCGTTTAGAAGACAAGTAGGTCACGTTATTGGTGCAAACCATGGGTGTAGGAGTCCAAACAAACACTACGTTGCTACAAGAAGGTAAACAGACTGCGTGTGATTATAATAATAAGTAGTTGCTGCAGAGCAGACCGAAGACTACTTTTGTTTTTATATTTCCCCGCGTCCGATGGGGAAGCATTTACACGTTACACCGGTAACCAAAGTTGCCAGATTGTGTGAGAGAAATAAGCAACCAGGTCTATGAAAACAAACCCAAAAGAAGCGAGGACTTAGTTGTGTTGTGAGCTTGTAGATCGGCTATTTTCAAAACAATCTTTGAAAAATGTGAAATATTTTTTAAACATTCTAAAAACACAAATGTGTACGGGAGTCCCTGGCACAAAACATTTTCAGGTGGGGGGTTAGGACATGAAGTCCTTGACATGAAAATATTTGAGAACCACTGGTTTAGATAGAGACATTTTTTTTAGAAACAAGCCCAAATAAGCGAGTACACTATAGAAACAAGCCCCCAAAACCGCAATCCACAACTACCAATATTTATAAGCAACTTTACAGAAAAAGAAGCCCAACGTCGCTTGTAATAACCAGACATGGCAACGCTGACGTTGACGCGTTTATGTCACATGATCCAAGATGGCGGCGCTGACGTCCTTGATGTTAAAGTCGAGAGCAGGTACAAACATCTAAAACATCTATTTTATTTGCATGAAACTATATGCGTGATGAAAGACGGACCACGGATGGAATTATTCTTTAATGTATTCTGCACGGAGGATCAATTGAGTTAATGTTTGACCAAGGGTTTAGATTGGAAGTGAGCAGGGTATGCGAACTGCCCGTTACGTAGAACTGAAGGTGTGTGTGTGTGTGTGTGTGTGTGTGTGTGTGTGTGTGTGTGTGTGTGTGTGTGTGTGTGTGTTCGTCCAAGCAATGCAAGCTGTTTATGTCATAGATATATCTATGGTTTATGTGCCCAATGTTGTATCCTCATCACAATTGGTTTCCTCTTTAACATATTTGACGTATATACACGTAGCTCAGTGAGTGAAAGCCAATGGTGTAAAGTAACTAAGTACATTTACTCAAGTGCTGTACTTAAGTACAATTTTGAGGTATTTTTTACTTTACTGGAGTATGTCCAATTTTCAATACTTTTACTTCTACTCCACTACGCCTTAGAGGCAAATATTGTACTTTTAATTGACTACTTTATTTATTTGAAAACTTTAGTTACATTGCAGATATACATTATTACATTATAAAACATACATTAAGCCCAATGCTATTTTATACCTAGGCTATTTGAAAATAGCCGATTTCAAGCTTGTAGATGATCTGCTATTTTCAAACATTTTGGTACTTTTACTCAAGTAACATACTTTTACTTAAGTAAAATACCTGAGTACTTCTTCCACCACTGGTGAGAGCAATGCCATATAGATTAAATATGCGATACTGTATGTTTGTAGATGCATCTTTTTCTGTGAGGGATCATGTATCATTTTAACCTCTGAAATGTAGGGAGAAACTAATGTACACAATGCCCTCCGCCACTCTATTCTCAGTGCATATCTTCAATGTATTTCAAGTTTAAACACACACCTATGGAAAACTCACAGGGTTGCAAAGTTTAGCACAACACCTACAGTAGTTCAGGCTGTGATGGAATTGAACTTGACCTGTCAGTAGTTTCAGGTTTGCTGGTACCATGCCAGCTATCTGCCTGTGAGTCACTGAGGTTTGCCTCCAAGAAGTCTGGTGGTGCAAGCAAAAACCTCGGAGGAAAGAGCCCTGGTCGGAGATACGGATTCAAGAAATTGGATGGTAACCGTGTGTGTGTGTGTTTGTTCAAATAATTTGAGTGAAAAGTACAATATTTGCCTTTGACATATTATCATATAGTGGAGTAGTAGTATCAAAAAAATGGAAATAGTAAAGTAAAAGTACCTTAAATTGTTTTTAAATACAGTTCTAATAGTCAATGTACTTAGTTACTTTCCACCACTTAGTTTAACATGCAACTATCAAGTGCTACACAAAGAACATACGGTATGAACCCCAGCATGCCTATTCTGAGGGGAGCATTCGCCAAAAATTGCCGATCTACAAGCTCGTCGCAACAAGATGCATTTTGAACTTGTAGATCGGCTATTTTTGATGAAGAGATTTGGTTTAGACGGAAAAAAGCAGTCAGTTGTTATTCAAGTCTGTTTCACCAAGACTAGCAGCACATTAGTGGTTTCATTCTAGGTGCCAAGCCCAGATGAGTGATTTGTCTCATATTGCCCTAGCCTAGGGGGAGTAATTATAGATCCTCTTCTACCCTATAAGCAGTAAAAGTAATACTATTAAACAAATGATTGTCATCACTGAACATTTAATATATTTTTTACACTGAATTATGATGATTTTACAAGACCTGTCATCTCGAATATAACAGATGGTTTACTAGTACCAACAGTTTAATTTGCTTTCATATGTTGACACTGGGATAGGTCCTGTAGTTAATGTCAATCACAGACATCTGCACTCTTTATTAAAAAAAAAAAACATTTTAGCTTACCAATAACATTTTTATATATTAATGACAGTAATAATAATCATATAAATATTTAGTTGAAAATTACAGAAAACAGTCAAATTAAAATAAAGTATTTAAAGTTTGTATTTACAGTGTGGTCTAATTGACTGATGCATGCCATGATTCTTGGCTTTGGAAAAATGACTGAAAATAAGGAAGGTGTTTTTGTTTTTTTACAGCCTCATTGTTTCATTATCATACAATGAATGAGGTTATATCATTTATTTAAGCTATAAACATGTGAGCACTAGATTTCCCCAGGCTCACATTTCCACTAATCATCTTTTCAAAGCCCAATAGCAGTCAGATGTGAGTAATGTGTATTATCAGTGTGTACAGAATGATATAAGTTCAATAAATCATATGAACATATCGGATATTAAGGTGGAGAGTACATGCACACAACCCGATAATTAAACAGCAGGAGCCGGACAAAAAGAAAATTGAAACAAAATTAAACAAGAGCCTGCACACTGCAAACTGATCCCTTTATGATTTTTCTTTTTATCATGAAGAGCATAATACATTTGGCATAAGGGAAGGGAGCAATTAGCAGTGTGAACTCATCACATCTCATTTTACCCATATGCTGCCATGGTATATGAGCATCTTGATGGCAAGCAGCAAATGTCTGCTGCAAAACAGGTGTCACTAATCAAACAGCAGGTGTTCATAATTAAATAGTCACATTCGGTGAGCCGAGTTGATAATATGTCATTTGAGAAAATACAAGAAACACAAGAATACTTGTTGTTAATGAAGTCATGCTGTACATTGCCTCCAGAAAACCTGTAAGTCGTTAGCCAACTCGCCCTTTTTCTTTTTCTCTCAAGGAAATTTCGCCCATGCTGGCAACATCCTTGCGACACAGCGTCTGATGAGGTATCACCCAGGAGCACATGTAGGTCTTTTAAGTTTTTGGTAATTGAAAACAACAATTGGAAACACATTTCAGACTTAAATTACCAGTTTCACACCCCTTTAATTATGCCTGTCAATATGTCCCTCCCTGGTCACCCACCTCTCTTTCCCTTACTACTTCTAACCTTTCTGCCCTGTATTTCCTCCTCTTGAAGGTGGGGATGGGAACAAACAATACGCTCTATGCCCTGGAGGATGGTATAGTAAGATTCACTAAAGAAGTATACATCCCTGCACCACGCAGCCCGGAGACCTGGAAGGTCATCACCAAGCTCCCAAAAGGTGCCGTACTCTACAAGACCTTCGTCAACGTCCTGCCCGTCAAACAGGAGGGCAAGTTCAAACTGGTGGACATGGTCTAAGTCTGAGCGGACTGCAATATATAATGGGAGATTATTTCCATTCTGTGGACTCGTGTTGGGATGGAGGACATTTTGGTTCCGTCAGTAGACTATGGATGTGTGGGCCTATAACTGTACATTGATGTGACTCACAGCAGGACCAGTGAGGATGTTTCTGTTTCTGAGAAATGCTGCACTTGAGCAGTGTAACTTGTTCAGCTGCGAAATGATTGCAAAACTATTGTAATGAGGCTGTGTACACGTATGTTAGTATGTATGTATTTATGTACCCCGCAGTCGATACAATGTGAATACATCAGCATCACAGCACAAGTCCATGAAACTTCATATATTGGATCTTTAACTCAATATCTAACATGGTGCAATTTTGTGGTCAAAAGTCAATGTTGGCAATGAGGCAGTCTCAGCAATGCATACCTCTAGATTAGCCTTTTTTAATTTATGGTCAGCACTCAAGAATTGCTTCAATCGGCTAGCTAGCCCACATCTACACAGCTAAAACCCATTCTTCCTCCTTTATGGCATTTCATTTGGGAATATATTTCCAAATGTATTGTTTTTATTAATTAGTTAACATTACATTTTACTTGCATGCCGTGTTACATTACAACATTGTAAGTTGTATTATGTAAATACTGTACATTACATATTCAAGCATTCATTTGATTTTGGACAGCAGCAGCACGGGAACCTTCCTCCTTGAGGACCCAGCTTAAAGTACAGTACATATCTGCTAGCCTGGAATCCAGACTGATTCTCTACGTTCATCTTTTGGATTCAAATCAGTCTGGATTCAGGGTACACGTCTGCACCACTGATTGAATGCCATTACAGCATCCCCTGCGTTTACTGCTTTGTGCTTTTGGGATCACCACAGTAAAAAGTGCAATTCTTTAACCAACCACTAGATGTCTCATGTGTGCTTAGTGCTGTGTTCCAGTCTGGCAATGGTTGTGACTCATGGTTGAGACAAACTCATTGCTATTGTCTTGATAATTACTTGCATGCATACAGTTGAATGGAATAGCTGCTTACTTACTCATCAGTAAGCAACTCATTAAAACAGAAAATATATGGTGAAATTGATTAAATTCTGACAAATTAATTACTGAACAACATTCACTAACCCATTTTAGGTGAACCATGTTTCAAATGGATGTATATTTTGGGGAACACTGTCGGTCCTTGATTTACATTGTCATTTAATCAAGTCCTAAAGTGAAGATAATAGAATAGGCTGTAGCCTGTGTATATACCAAATCTAGTATGAATGCCTTACAGCAGTGGTTCACTAAGTGGGGTCCCCAAGTAATTGAGGATCTAGGGTAACCACTTTGACCCTGTTTTATACTTCGGCTATTAAAAAAAATTGCTCACAAGCTATTTGTGAAATTAATACTTTTGTACATTTTTAACAAATCTTCACTTATAGGGTGTCCCTGGCACAGCATCATTTCAGATGTGGGCCCGTGGCCAAATACATATGAATTTGGAGGGTCTTGACACGAATATGTCTGAGAACCACTTGCCTTACAACATGTGAAAAGTTCTCAACAGGAATCAGGGAAGGGAATGGGAACCGTGGTATTTCAGTGGCTTGAGGTATGCAAGGGAGTGTGGACAGCGCCTGGTACTCTTCATATGGGAGTTAGAAGGCTGTCATGAGGAAGAACAACTGATAAATGTGAGGCGTTCCGGCAGCTTTAGAACCACCGTGTGCACATAGTTGGCATCCTGATTTAGACGGGGAGGAGGGAAATGCTGTTAAGGGATAAGGGAGAGGGGAGGTCCTGTTAAGCTCATCACCACTACCATGATGGGCTAAAGAAATGCTCCAGGGATAACTGGTTGTTAAAAGCCAGGGCTTTAAGGACTTTCGCACTGGTACATTGAGAACGCAGAGAACCGGTCAGAACTGTTCCTTTCTCCCTTAAACCTAATTCATACTTTGTTGTAAGACGGCGTATAACAGGGTTCTCCAAGTGGTGTCTGGGTACCCCATTTGGTTCCTTGATGGGGTTCCAGGCGGTCCCCAGAAAAATGAGGAATTGTTTAACCACTTGAGCCCCATTGAATGTTTCTGGTATTCAAAAATAGCTGATCTACAAGCTCACAAACGCATCACATTGCGACAAATCTTGACAAATCTTCTTTGGAGTCTGCGGCCAAATGAAAATCAATTTGGGGTCTTCGACATGAAAATGTTTGAAAACCACAGGTGTATTTAAGCATTAGCTTACTTCTTGAGGAACAAATGGGTCGTGAAGTTCTCAAATAGCCACTACATGCCTGCAATCCATTCTTAATCTAGGTCAATAGAACTGTGCATGCAGTACATCTTCAAACTATGATATAACTATCATTCAGTTCAGACAGATGGTGGCTGCTGCTGCCTGTTGATCTGCACTTTGTTCATTGGCATGCGTTTCCTGATTCAGGTGTCGCACAGAACGGTACATGCAGTACACCTTCAAACTATAATGAAACAAATAGCCAAGTTTAGCTCAGGACACAGTTCAAGTAAGGTTCTGTGGTTATTGTTTAACCCGAGTTAAAATGTATATCGCTGTCATTCATTCATTTTGCATGTCAAAGCAGTGAATGTTGGTGTTGTGTTCAGCCATAACATTTCCTCCACCCAAAGTTCCAGCATTACTTAATTGACTTCCTTGAATATACACTTCCAATAAACCAGTGGTTCTCAAACCTTTTCAGGTCAAGGACCCCTAAATTAATGGGTATTTGGCCGCAGACCCGCATCTGAAAGGATTTGGTGCCAAGGACCCCATACAAGATTTGTGGGGTTAAGCAATTTAAAAGTACATTTATTTTTATGTTTATAGCTGTACCAGTATAAGGACCCTGGGGGTCCCCAAACCCCAATTTGAAAACCCCTGCATTAGACCACGGACCACCATAACTCTGAGAGTGTACAAATGGAACCTAACCAACCATTATTAATCTGGGGACCCTTATGGGTCTAACTCTCAGAGTTATGGACCCCTAAGGTCCAAATGGACCCCTAAGGGTCCATTTGTTTCCATTTGTACACTCTCAGAGTTACAGACCCATAATGGTCCATTTGGTTCCTAACTATCCATTATTTATCTGGTTACCCCCTGGACCCCCCTCAAGGACCCCTGGGGGTCCCCGGACCCCACTTTGAGCAATAAACATCTGCCAGGAACACATACAGAGAAACTTTAGAGGCAGAGTTCAGCCATGGTTGAAATTTCCACATTCATTCTGGCCCTCATTAACGAGTCCGAGTTGTTGTTAGAGTGCCTCAAAGCTGAATCACAGAGATCTATCAAAAGTACCCTCTCAAAGGAGTCATTCCCGGAACTCGTTCCTTACCTCCTGATGACATCATTGGTTCAGCTCTAATTAAGTTCTCTTGTTAAGACTTTGGTTTGGCAACAGACTGTCATTGGGTTCAGACAGATGGCGGCTGCTGGCCCTGTTGGTCTGCACTTGGTTCATTGGCATGCGTGTCCTGATTCAGGTGTGACTCAGGATTGTTGGGGTTGATGTCCATGTCCAAAGAATGCAAATCGACAGTAGACAAGGCAACGGAGTGACGAAGGGTCTCCTCATACGATGGTGGAGGCTGTAGGATACCACAAAGCAAACACCATTGGAACTCATTTAACCTTGTATTAAGCCCTTAAAACCTGAGGCCGATTATACAAATGACTTCTAAATCAGTAGTTCTCACACTTTCCAGATTTCTCCCAAAATGTTCAAAAATAGCAGCATGAAGTGACGCCCCGTGAGCTTGTATATCTGCTATTTTTGCATATCCAATGCTAAAATCTAAAATGACACAGTTGCTTTCCCGGTTTTAATGGGTTAGAAAAATATGTATTTGGTTTAATTATTCTATATAAGTGAGTGTACCTGATCAGCATATCTCTAGTTGGTAGTACTCAACTCAAGTACTTGAGTCAAACTATAGATATTCCTGGTCAAATATCACTCAACATGTGAAAGTTACTCAGTCAAATATGTACTGGAGTACTTGCTTTTAAAAATACTCAAGTGTTCAAAAGTGCATGTGCTTTTCGTTACTGTACGCCAGTTCTACATTACGACTCACCTCACGCTCAGTGTGGGATCTGTCCAGACCAAAGCGCTGTGCGATCATTGAGTGGATCCGCCTCTGTCTGTCCTTTTTACGGACACTCTCGTAGGAAGGAAGCCGCGGAGGAGGCCCGCCCAGGTGGTAGTGGTTTGGCTTTCCAATGATAAACGGCCCTCCTGGTAGCTGCATTATGTATACATACATCATTCCACCCCCTCAAGTTGTGACAGTAACTTTTCACATAGGCAGCACGCGAACGTCAAGTGTGAACAACAACAGGCTATATGCAGTGGTTCTCAACCAGTGGTCCGGGGACCACCAGTGGTCCTTGGTTGGGGGGGTACCAGGGGGTCCCCAGTGAAATTAGTTAACATAGCGTCACAATCATTTTAACCACTTAGCTTTGGCTATTCAAAAATAGCAGATATACAAGCTCATAGCGCGGCACCGAGTGCTGCGCTATGAGCTTGTAGATCTGCTATTTTTGAAAAATCTTGAAAATGTGTGCATATCTTTGAATATACATATTTTTTTAAAGCGAAACTTTTTAACTACATCTTTGCTTCTGGGGGTCTCTGGCACAAAACATTTTCAGATGGGGGTCCGTGGCCAAATGTATATCAATTTAGGGGTCCTTGGCATGAAAAGGGTAGCCCGGTAAAGCCCCTCCCTCCGGAAAATGAAATAAATTACAAATGAGATTTCCCGAGGGAGGGTTTACCAGGCTATGTATGAAAAAGGTTGAAAACCACTGCTTTAATGAATGAGTGTTTATGAGATTCATAATTCTCTTAACCCTTGCATGATCGTCCCTATTCTGGATGGAACGTTTGCCAAAAAATAGATCTACAAGCTTGCAGATGGGCTATTTTTGGCTAAGATAATTTGTGTAGATAGTGTAAAGAAGTGGTAAAGAAGTTTACCTGAGTTCTAGGTGTCCCCTGGTTAATGGCAGCACTATGCTCATCATATGGACAGCCCACCAAAGAATGCCTGCTGTGATACTGTGGAGGAGAATCCTACACAGTGAAATCCCGGTGTTAATTTAACCCTGACGGGTCCGTTTCATTCCATTTTCATCCTCTTCTGAAAATTAACACTAATGATTGCACTATGTACTGTTGGTGCAATGACTGGTTGACCAAAACAACTGTTCAAACTTAAACAGCTGAAAATCAATGGCTTCATCCATTTCCATTTGTCATTGCAAGGATCAGCTGTGAATAGAGCAGGCTCATCGGTACTATATCCGTTTCATGTTTTTAACCAAGGTTTTTTGGATAATAACATTAATAACATAGATAAATGGACATGTCAAATGTGTAATCATTGTGTAAATATAAACAGAAGCATGCATGCGGAAAGGGTGGCTTGTTCATGATATACTGCAGAACAAATGCTTTGCGCATGCATGCTTCTGTTTATATTTACAGTACACAATGTTCATGTCCACAGGTTATCATACATGTTCATGTCCACAGGTTATCATACATGTTCATGTCCACAGGTTATCATACATGTTCATATCAATTCCACAGGTCACTGTGCTGTAGTTGAGGACCTTTTGTGTTGCGACTGACATTTTCATACAATACTTAATGGTAAAAGAAAAAAAATACCATTTTCTTCAGGTAGGCCATTACACCAAAATGGCATGCACTAGAATGTGTGAATTATTCATTTTACAGGTCAAAGAAGAGAAAATAATGTCCTCCAAACGCAATTTCATTATATCAGAGCTAAAAGTAAACAGACATTTGCATTGTTTTAGCCTACTTTACACATTTATTATTATATTTGATCAAATCACACTTTCTGTATTTGTGTGAATACTATTTAGGCAGCTCATGCTCCCACAACCTACAATTCAGCATGCATACGCTACAGTAGCCTACATGATAAGCCCATATAAGCAATATTGTGTAATAGGGCAGCCAAAACAATTGGTGTGATTGTGAATAGCTCTTATTTACTGTGGTGGTTTATCTTACTGTATAGTGCTGAGAGTCACCGTAGCGTCTGCACCAGAAAGGGTCCTTTCTATAAAGGGCTATCAGCAGAAGTAGAATCACTATGAAGAACACACTGCAGGACACTGGAGAGGAGAACATACAGGGCAAACTTGTGACAGATAGAAAGAAAGAAAGAAACAGTGGTGGAAAAAAGTATTCAAATTACAAAAGTAAAAGTATCAAATAATGTAAATATACTCTGTTACAAGTAAAAGTCTGGAATTTAAAAATGACTTGAGTAAAAGTACAAAAGTATTGGTATCAAAATGTACTTAAACTTTAAGTACTGTAAGGCCTATTTAAAAGTATTTTGAAAATAGCAGATCTTGCAAAATATGTACACAGGGCTCAAAATCTACAAAGTAACTAGTAACTATTTTTTTTTCTTCAAATAATTGTAGTGGAGTAAAAGCACAATATTTGCCTTTGAGATGTAGTGGAGAAGTAAAAGTACTGCAAATTGGAAATACTCCAGTAAAGTAAAAAATACCTAAAAATTATACTTAAGTACAGTACTTGAGTAAAAGTACTTAGTTACTTTACACCACTGGAAAGATAGACAATAAAAAAACAACGAATAAATACGCTTATTTCCTTTCAAATTATCTTTTTAGTAAAAAATAAATCACATACACTTAATGTGGATATTAAAGATTATGTTTAATTTGATTTGCCTGCCTGGTAAGTGTGCAGACAGAGCTATATTTCTCAAATTCTTCACTCACCTAAAGTCACAATAACGGTAAGTTGATCTGCTGTTAGTATTGGAGGCTCCGTGACTGTTGAAGACATTTTCTTTCAATTAGTAGGCCTATTTCACTACGTTACCTATGGGCTATTCTACAGACATCTCTGTTTCCCTCAAAGAAAGCCGTTGTCTTGACAAACAAACATTTAACTAATTTAAAACCATGTCATCACATTTCGCCTCCCCCTTGGTGCCTAACTGCCTATATACATTGTATGTGTGCACCCTCTGGTGGACGTTACTGGAGACGCAGAAATATGAAGTTGGCAAAGAAACCTCATTCTTTATCAAGGGGCAAAGGTCAGAGTAGCTGCTTGAACCCCACACAGTTAAGTGGCAGAGTAATGCGAGTGCTAAGAAAGCAATACATATTTAAAATATTATTCATGGCAAGATAAAATATTACATCTTTGCAAATATATTTAAAGAAACTATTACCCAAGTTGGGTTAACTATATTAATTCTGTGGTTAAAAACTTCAAAAATGAACGTCTGCAGCAACATGACCTGACAAGCCAGAAAATAGCAGAGCTACAAGCAAGTTCACATTGTGAGCACGTAGATCTGTTATTTACAGAGTAGGCCTACACATTAACAATAACCTGCTGAATGCCAAATTCTGTGATTTGATATAAAGATAAGATAACATGGGCTACTTTCTAGTTCTTGTCTGAGAAAGAATCAAAATAATCATACTTTGTGTGGAATCTCTTTTTGTTAAAGAATATATATCATTTTGTAAAATAAATGGTGAGAATTGTAGGTTGACTGAATCATTATATCCCTCCTGATAACGGGTACTGAACTAGTAGTGGTAACCACTAGAGCCTGGAGAAGAAGCCCATGATGTCAAGAAGGTCAATTTTACCATTAACAATGCTCTCCGGATCATAACTGGCTGTCTGAAAGCCCATGTGTCCTACCTGCCAGGCGTAGAGGGAATTTCCCCAGCCGGCCTCCGACGAGAGGCTGCTACCCTCGCCCTGGCAAGGAAAGCTCAGAAACATGAGTGGCACATCCTGCATGAAACTTCAACAAAGGCAGCAACAGACTCAAGTCCCACTACCCCTACAATAAGGCGGCACAAGAGATGCTTAGTTCTATCCCTGTGAGAACCCGTCTACATGCAAACGCAGGGCTGGCAACATCCTGCAAGCAGGAGTGGGGGTCGGCCGAGCCCACACATCTCCACCATTACAACTACACACCATTAAGATCTACCACGTCGGCAATGGACCCTGCTGAACCACCTACTGTATACTGGGGTCAGATGCTTCAAATCGTCTATGAAGAAGTGGGGCCTGGCAGACATTGCAAGTGCGGGGAGCTTGAGCAGACTGCCGGCCACATAATCACCACCTGACCCCTGTATAGACCACCAGTAGATTAGAGAACGTGGCTGCACGCCACTGAGCTGGACATATGGTGAAAATACACAAAAGAAGAAGTGGTACATTTAGCCCAAAAATAAAGCTATCCTCAGATCCGTATTCTGATCCTGATCTGCTGGTTTTGAAAGGCTTAAGTGACACATAGAAATAGTCTGGTGAAAATGTTAAAGACGTGTAGTAAAAGCAGGTGAGTAAAAGAGTGACCTGTAGATAATCTATACTTGACTAGGCTGTCAATAAAAACATGAGAAATGTTTCCCACAGCCTCAGCCATAAGTTGGGATATGTACCATCTGGACAAGGACGCAGATTCCAGCAGGAGCTCATTAATTCCCTCAGCCATTATGGACTCAGCGAAAAACAGCAGAGCAAATAGCTATAGAATATTGTGAATACCTTTTACAATGCAGCAAAACAAATGTCCTCTTCTGAAGACTTGAACATTTTCTACCTACTGTATCCACATTGGGCTGCCGCAGCTCACCTTCCTCACAAGAGTCTCACCAAGCTGCTTCACCAAGCTGCATTCAGTTAAACTTATAGTTAAATCAATCAAGGCTTTCTGTCAGTTATTTTGTCACTGTTCTGAAACACCTTACTTCCCTTCTCTGTCCCTCATTCTCCATAAATATAGGCCACGGTCACTGGGGAAACTAAGGCTTCTTTAGACTGTGACAAGCACCGTTTTCATTTGTCAGATTGTATTAAGATCCAAACAGCATGAATATACATGTAGGCCTATCTGCCCCCAATAAGGTACTCAAATATGTAATTCTTCACTGTTGTCAACAGAACAGAAATAACATATACAAACCTATTGGTGTACTATTCAGCACCATCTGCCACCAATAAGGTATTCAAATAAAATACACAAACACATAGCAACCATTGGTGGTGGTCACTATGCTACATTATATGGCTGCTTTGTGAGTACACTGCAGAGAGCTGGCAGAGACATTTGCTTCAAGAAGCATTAAGGCTGAAGGTCAGTGACCGTCACTGACCACGTTGGTCAGCCAAATGTGAACACAGCCACTCAAATGTGTTTCCAAAGCACTTCTGCAGCTGAGCTCATATCCTTCTGAATAAAGTTACTTGGCCCTGGGCAAGACACAACAATGTGCAACCTTAAAGGAGTAGTTCACCCAAGAAGTTACTTATTTTCTATCAATTACACACACCATGAAGCCTTGAATTCCTTTTTTTTGTTTTTGTCCCATTCCAATAATAGCCAATAATTTGATGAATTTGATACCAATAATTTGATCATTTTGATTGGCTTAGGAATGCGACAAAAACAAAAGAATCTCCATGAATTCAAGGCTTAGTGGGGGGTGTATTTGATAGAAAATAAGTAGTTTTTTGGGTGAAAAATAGCCGAACTATCTGCTATTTTCAAAATGTTTGCCTCTGTCTTAGGTAATATTTGACAATTTGGCCAATGTTTGACAATTGTTATAGCATAGTTTATTGATTACTTTTGACGTAGTAATGGTCTTATTTATTTATTTCCTATTGAATACACATGGACCCCAATGGAAACAAGCCATATAGTGCTTTCTTGGGTTCAATCATTTTAGCATTGTATTTGTATTAAACTGTACTTTCTGTGCTTTTTTTGCAAACTGTTGATAAAGTATTCAATCA
Source organism: Gymnoscopelus braueri (assembly GCF_963280865.1). Classification (NCBI taxonomy): domain Eukaryota; kingdom Metazoa; phylum Chordata; class Actinopteri; order Myctophiformes; family Myctophidae; genus Gymnoscopelus; species Gymnoscopelus braueri. The sequence goes on along the minus strand of NC_137617.1, from coordinate 27,734,230 downwards.
ATACAATTTATTTTTATTTTAGAGGTATTAAAAAGGTTTTAAAAGTCCTTAAATTGTCACTTTAGAAATGTGCAGATACCCTGTATACACTTATACTGTATGTTGGTTTGTTTGTTTGCTAATCATCTGGAGACCCCCAAAATCATTTGGGGACCCCCCCCTGGATGGAATTTTTCCCATTTCAAAAGTCTACCATTACCTGTGAGAGACATCTTCTTTAGCAGGGTTAAAGAAGGTATGGGCAAAACATCAACAACCTTCAACAATCGACAACAACCATGTCCAACTTCTTCACCACATTGGCTGTGCAGGGGGCATCAGCTGCAACATTTTCACCACCACCAACATACCAAAAAAAAGACCTTTCACATTCCCCATTAGTAAGTAAGTTTTATTCTAACAACATAAGTTATTTGTTAATAATAAAATAATTTATATACAATATAGAGGGGGGAAAAAGGCAAAAAAAAAAGAAAATCAGTAAAATTTGAACAAAAGCTTTGATCAAAAACGTATTTACAGGCAACATTGATTGTGGATGTACCAGACCAGTGAAGCGTTGTGTGACTCGCCAGGTATCAAAAATGTAAACCAAGGTGCATATTGTCATTTACATGATTGTACCGCAGGAGAATATAGCCCAATGTTGCAGCATTGACAATCTCTCAAGTAGAATCGCCTTGTGTCTCAAATGCTTTGATAGGAATAACAGCCATGTTATGTATGGCCTCATAAGACAAAAGAGAACCCTTGCAGTTGATACATTCTTCTTTTTGTTTTCCAGGGATGACGTTTGAACAGAGTGAAACACATAAACAAGGTAGACTATAGGCATACTCTATCACGTTGCAGTGAAGTCTGAAAAGTCCTAACCCTTGTACATATGAATACATAAGATCTATAAAACTGTGAAAGTGCTTATGCCGTTCACTTGTATTTTGCAAAGTAAGACATTGAAATAATTTTAAGACTTACACAGCGGTAACTGAAATAGCTTTTCATTCAAGAGACAAGACTTGAAATTCAAGCTCCAATATCCTATAGCAGTGGTTCTCAAAGTGGGGTCAGGGGACCCCCAAAGGGACCCCGAACGCCACAGCCAACATTGATTGTGAGTTCCTGGTGTCCCCCCAGCAAAATGAGGAACAGCTTAATTTCACTATTATTGCACTGGCTAGAAGTTAAGCAACCTAATCGTCGTCATTGGAAAAACATTGCCACTGTACTTTCCTGCAAACCACAGATATATTGAATCTCGATGTTAACCCATTTAGACCTGTCACTTTAGGTTTCTTTGGCTATTCAAAAATAGCAGATATACAAGCTCATAGCGCGGCACCGAGTGCCGCGCTATGAGCTTGTAGATCTGCTATTTTATATATTTTTCAAAAATCTGTTAGGATTTAGAAAACATTTTAAGAATCGGACTCAGGCCTTAATGGGTTAAAAGGAGGGCACACTCTGAAGTGGCATTGAGCCCTGTTAAGCGTGCCTGAGTGAGGCGCTACATACAAGCAATTGCCCTGCAACATATTTTGCTGCTTCAAATCGTCAATATTCTACTTATATTTTGGTTTGAAGAAAAGTACACTGTCAGCATTTTCTCTGGCGACCAGGCTGTGTATTGACTATTCAGAAGTTTCGCTCTCTCCACTGTTATCTCCTCACCTACAGTAATAGGCGGTTGTAGAATAAGATTTCTGTATACTAAATCTAACTTTTATAGGAGTCCTTGGCACAAAATATTTTCAAATGTGGCCTAGTATGTATCAATTTGGGAAATGTTCGAAAACCAATGGACTATAGGTAATGGTTAATGAGAGAGTGGTAAGGGTCCTATAATAATAATAATAAGAGTTGAACCTTTGTAGTAAATTTAAAACATTATACAGTTTAGGTAAGTGTGTTAAAAATATGAAATGGTACAAAATTATTCAATAGACAAAACATTCAGGACAGACATCTGCTAGCTTAACTATTCTGTTACACAAATATGCTAATGTAAACATCCCATAATAGAGTTTGACAGGTACAGACAACCCTTAAACCTGAAAATGAAAATTAGAATAGACTGCTCGCTTTGCTGAAAGCGGAGATGTGATCCATGATTTTGAGTTTGCATGACAAAGTAACCACAAATAGGATATTTATTGGTCATGCACAGACATTAGTGATGAAATCAAGTTGGAGATGGTAAAGACTATCAGTTACAAACTGTTTGAAAGTGACCTGTAGATGGATATAAATTGTGCAATGTAAACTGGGTCTTTCAAAATGAGCCAGTAGCGCATAGGCTGCTGCTTAAGGTGTCCACGGCATTGACTTTAAGGTTTTCTTGGGTAAATAGAGATCAGGGATTTTGATCCCTGATCTCCAGTCCACCAATTTTTGATATTGGTGGACTGGGATAATAAAATAGTACTAGTATATAGATACAATTGTATATAGCCTACTACTAAATTAATAGTTTTATAGAAAAAACAAAACAACATTTTCTATGCAATATCCTCTCCATGTGATTCCATATAAAAGTGACTAGGCAGGAATTTGCTTTGTTTTATTTAAATAAATAAAAACTTTTTAAAGTGACTCAGAATTTCCAAATGGGTATTTAAGTATGTGGTGAAGTGTGATTTTTAACCGTACAAAATGTAGTTGAAAAAGAAGACACCATTGAAAGCTAATTCGTGTTTTTTTCCATGTGATATTCAGATTGTTCTTTAGACCATGAGTAGTCCAATAACCAGGAAAAACTGAAAACTATGACCAAATACATGCTGAATGAATGGGAATGGGGCGGGGCATCTATATATAAAAAAAAAACACCATTTATTTATCAGCTCTCACTCACGCCGACCTACTTACTTAATCAAGATGAATGCTGCTTCTACCAGTCCCATCCATTCATATTTGGCGGTGTATATATTGTGATCATTTTTGCATTGTAATTAGGACAGAAGAAAATTCTGTCCATACATTATTGTGATAATTTTTACATTGTAATTAGGAGAGAGGAAATTCCAGTTTCATTTGGTTTTTATACTACTCTCAGGCCAATTAACAATTTGTGGATCACTTGAAAAAAATAACAGGAATTATTGAAGTTTCTTCATCTATACTTTACACTTTAGCTTAGTAGCTAGCACTACCTTATATGGTGAAAAAAAACAAACAGAAGGAGACACAGTGCATTTCCTTGTACTGTGTGTTAAACAACTGTTTCTCGTAAGTATCCCTGTAAGGTGGAGAGCTGTCGGTGGGGGGCAGAGTGTAGCATGACCTCATTGGTGACCTCTACAGGCACAACCATGAGATTCTGGCCAAAAGGTTCTGGCCCGCTCTGCGACCCAGTGGCGTGTGACATAGTCTCTGGCTTTACATGGCCCGGGCACTGTGGCCCTCGTAACGAAGCCTGATCCATCTCTTCCGCAAGGTCCGCCTTGCTCCCATAGAACATTTCCATTTTCCGCGCCAGCAGGCCCTCCGTTTCCGGCGCAACTTCCTCATCCTTCCTCTTCAACCTCTTGGAGCGGCGAATGAAGGAGGCGTGGCGTATGGAGCGTTTCAGCAGACGCTTGCGGTAGGCCCTCTGGATGACCACGGCGGCCCACTCCTCCTCTTTGTGGCGTAGAGTCGTGGCGATGGGTGCAAAGGAGTCCGAGGTGGGGTTGTTCAAGATGAAAGAGGCCTGGATGCTCTCCCGCATCGCCGCCATCTCCACCGTGTCTACCAGGACCATCTGCGTGACGGCCAACAGGATGTCCAGGCAGTGAATTCTGTCCCCGATCACCAGGGGCATGTCCATGGCGATCAGACGGAGCCGGTTGGGCTTGGCCACCCTCAGCGGCGCCTGCAGCGTGTCGCAGAAATCGTAAAGCTGCAAGTAGTCGATGAACTGGGTGCCCTCCGTGTCGAACTTTTCCCAGGTCTCGTAGAACATGTCAAAGTCTTCCTCGCACAGCGCGTCGCCGCTCTCCTCCTGGGCCACGTTGAAGTTCTCCAAGATGATGGCAATATACATGTTAACCACCACCAAGAAGGAGATGACAAGGTAGCTGCAGAAAAACATCATGCCCATCCCCGGGTTGCCGCAGTTTCCCCTCACGTCCGAGCCAGGGTTCTCAAAGTCTGGATCACAGTCCGGATATTCCGTGTTCATGATAGGGAGCAAAAGGCCGTCCCATCCCGCTGATGTCGTAACTTCAAACAGGCAGACGAGGCTGCCACCGAACGTCTCAAAATTAAACATGTCGTCTATGCCGGCCTGCTTCTTGACATAGGCAAAGTTGGACATACCAAAAATGGACCAGATAAACATGATCAAGAATAGTAGGAGGCCGATATTGAATAAGGCAGGAAGAGACATCATCAGAGCAAACAGCAGCGTCCGAATACCCTTGGCTCCTTTGATGAGGCGCAGAATCCTGCCTATTCTGGCCAGTCGGATCACTCTGAACAGAGTGGGAGACACAAAATACTTCTCTATGATATCAGCGAGCAATAACCCTGAAATGAAATGAAAAGCACAGCAGTTAGGGACGAATGTATTTACCTCCTTACCATGATTAAAAAAAAATAGGTAAAAAATTCTAAACTGTATCCTCTGAAACATACCGCATATAGACAAGATGACCACGACAAAGTCAAAAACGTTCCATCCATTGGAATAGAAGTATTGTCGCAGGGCAAACAACTTTAACACGCACTCTCCGGTGAAGACGATGATGAAGGCGAGGTTGATTTTAAAGAGGAACTCCTCCTTCTCTGCACTTTGGTCGTCCGTCTCCACCATCATGGTCACCATGTTGAGGCAGATGAGGACCATGATGAAGATGTCAAACGGTTGCTGACTGATGAAGTCATAAACGAATCCCTGGATTGGGTTCTTCAGACATGCGAGAGAAACACATATTCATGTTATTGACTTTCAAAATGAGCAGAGCTTTAAAGAAAGATCCTGTTAATTGGATTCATTTGCTGTTCATTGCTGTTTTACATTTTCTATGCAAAACACGTTGAATTGAGTTATGTATGAAACACACATTGAAATGTGTCTCAGTTGGAAAATGGCCAATGTGTTGACAGTGTACCCTGGTTTAAGACAACATGATGGTACTTGGCAATGGTAATGGTATTTTGAGAGTATTTAATTTCCGTATCGTGGCGTATTTCCAAGTGAAACTGAAGTTTTGTGAACAGGAGCTATGCGATTAGCCAATCACAGCGATGGGGGCAGGGTTAATGCACCGAGCTTTCCAGCCTGCCTCCGAATTCCACTGAACAGCTGTCCTCATGTCTTTTATCTGGCTATAAACACTGATTTGGGGCATTGTCTAGGGGACGTTGACCATATAAAACAAAGGCAGTGCTGAATCAAGTGCCTGTTGTTTAACATATTTTAGTGTACTGTTAAACTTTAGTGTCTAGCATAATTAATCATAACTCTGTATGGGCTATGATCATACAAGCACCTGTATGATTGTATTTGAGGTATTCTGTGGTCTGTTATTTGAATGACAAATCACTATTCTCCCTCTGTTTGCGGTGCTATGGATGCAGTTCTATTCGTATACTTGAATGGACAGTCCTTCCTAGAAGCTTGTAAGCTAATAATAAAGTCCTTTTAAAATTAATACTTTTTGACGTAGTCGTGTTATAAGTGGGACAATGCCGTTGCCTAACTTGTCATTGTTGCAAAGTCACATTGGTCCTGTATCATCTGGGTTTTATTACGCAATAATGGCCAGCTCACTGTACTTTATCTCTAAGGAATGAGGCTGTAACCTACTGTTGGTCGTGGGATGGGTTTCGGTTTCTTCTTGGCACCAAGTTTCTTCATGGCAGCATAGTATTTCTTTTGATCCTCAGTCATGAAGAGGTCTTTGTCTCCGTGAAGAGATAACCCAATGAAAATGATAGTCATTATATGCGGTCAGATCTTTTTGAAATCTATATTTAAAACTGAATTATGGGTGTAATGTACACAGGAACATGATATTCCTAATACAGGTCTTCAAGGGTCCACCCGAACCAAAAACCTGAGGTTCTGTAATATCTCAGAACCGATTGGATCTCGGAACGAATTTCACAGGGCCATTAGGGTTCAGGTCCATCATTTTGGACCCATGAAGACCACTGATTCCGACAGAATAAAATACTTAATTCAAACAGTATATGGTACTCATCTTTTTCTTCTGCTGGTTGAAATTGTCAATTATGACACCGATGAAGAGGTTGAGTGTGAAGAACGAGCCAAAGATGATGAAGATGACAAAGTACATGTACATGTAAAGGTTGATCTCATATGAAGGCTGCTCCCCCACCTAATTGATGGGAAGAAAAAAAAACTATGACAAAGACAGATATGAAGACCTCTGTGGTCTTACATAGCTTCTACAATTAAATCTAACTCTCTACATGTATACTGTACTATATGTACAGTATATATACTTTAATAAACACATCATATGTAATCTTGTTCAAGATAATGATATCTATATTAAAATAAATGTTAGAAAATTTGAATAGAATTTATATATTTATAATGTATAATCTATCAAATCCGTTTAGCAAATCCATTTGATGTAAAATACACCAATATGCTGACACCTTGTGACCTTAAATACTCACCTCTCGTGAGTCCACAGCAGCATACATTATATCCATCCAGCCTTTAAATGTGGACTGCAAATAAAAAACACATTTCAATGAAAATGTATATCACCCATTCTTGAGAATTGGGACAAAACCTCACATTTTGTTTAAAAAACTAAATAATCTTCAATTATGCCGGGAAAATATATTTTAAAATATTAAAGTGTTGACAATTAAACCATGTAATGGGCCAACCTCTCACAGTTTGTTTTTTTAGATGTCAACTCCATAAGATGGCACATCTGAGTTGACATCTGACGGAGTCTGACGGAGTTGACAAAATGCTATATTTCTTTCTTTTAACAGCACAGTCATAGTGAGCAGTAGACAATACATTTTTTCAACGTTGCTCAGTACTCTTAAGGCTAATAAAAAGTACACATTTTAAACAATATTTATTTAGTTTGGATTTAGAAGGACTGACGGAGTGGGACACGTCTGATAGCAATATTATTTAATGCATTTATCAAAACATTTTAAGCTTACAATAGCTTCAGCAGCTTTCCTGCCTTTTTTAAAACCAGGAAGTGGGGACCTTAGGATTTAAGCTAAGCCTGTTTATGCCTGATTAAATTATGATTTTGTAGAAATCTGACGGAGTTGAAAAAGATCTTTGACACTTTAAAGGGCAAACGTGAGCACAAAAGACAGACAGGCAGACAGACAGACAGACAGACAGACAGACAGACAGAGGGGGACACCAATTATCGTCCCAGCCTTCGGCCTGGCGGAGATAATGAACATAAATTGTGTTCAGCACAAGTATATATTGGTGAAAACAGTCTTCCTCACCACTTGCAGTAAAGACAGGTACCCCAATCCAACGTTGTCATAGTTGACCTTGACGTTGGTCCAGTGGGCCTCCTGCGTGGCCTCTTTGAGGGCCATGCAGTCGCTGAAGTTGTTCACCTCACTCATGGGGAACAGCTCATCTGTCGTGGTGTTGACGCAGCGATAGAACTTTCCAGCAAACAGGTTGACCCCCATGATGCTGAAGATGAGCCAGAAGATGAGACACACCAGCAGCACGTTGAAGATGGAGGGAATGGCTCCAACCAGAGCGTTCACCACCACCTGCCCAGCAGACAACAGTTTGCTTTCATTTACCTTTAGCACAAGGGTAGTCAACTGTATCCACAGGGTGGCACCTTACTACCTGAAGGGAGCTGCATACTGGGATAGAGAAGCCCGCGTTTTTCATACTGAAGAAAAACTTAATGTCCCACTTTTATCAAATGTCCATAATTACTATCAATTGTATTCCTCTTTTTAAATTCACAAAGTTAATGACCCTTTTCACAAAAATAGTAATGATTCCAACCTGAATTTGCAATAGCCCAGTCATAGACTTTATGGTTATGCGTACATTCTTTTTTCAAAATGTTGCATCTCTAATGCCCAATTTTCATATAGAATACATCCCCAAAGCCCCCCACCACTCTCCTCAAGGAGATTTGTTTTTAAAGCAGAAAGGGGTTAAAGACTCCCTTCTTAGTTTTTTTATTCTTCTCTTTTCATTTTAATATTTTATTACATCCAGCATTATCACTATAATAATAATAATAATAATTATAATTATTACTATCTTGTTATATGATATTGTTTTAGCACAGTCCCGCAGTACATGCCAAACCAACAGTTCGCTGATTGTAAATGTATGAGTAAGTGACAAATAAAACCCTCGTGAATCTTGAATCACAACTCACAAAAGCTGACACCCCTGCTTTTGAGGCCTAGCATGTATAGATATTGAGGTTGACTCCATGTTTGCTTTAATTTAATTGTTTTAAAGTCATTAACACATTACAAAAAATACCTAAATAATTGAGTCAATGTTGACTAAAAATCATGCATCATTTTGCAGTTTATAAGTCATGGACATTTAAATAAAAAATTATCCAGGGACAATTTATTTTATTAACTTTTCAAATCAATCCATGCTTTATAATTGCATTAAAACACAAAGGCAATGTAACTTTGACAAAAGAATAACCACTCAATGGTATTTACTGTGTAAGGTTACCTATCAAGCAAATGACTAAATAGATTATCATGTCATACTGAAATGAATGGAATCCAATGGCTTCCAAAAAAAATCGAACAAATCATGGTTTGGTTTGGAAACTTTGATCAGCATTAATGTCAAGTATATATTGTGGCCATAGTCAGTGCCAACCATGTCAGGCCTGTAACGGTCTGTTATGGTCTGTTCCTTCAAAACATCAGAGTGCCCTTACCTCTCAGCCAAGTGTTATATGCCACGCAGCCAGGTGTAAGCATGCAGTCTGCAATCATGGTAAGGAAAAGCCAGTCGAGTTAGTATAATAATGCAATCATCTTTGGCATTTGTGGAAGGTATGCAGATTATACCAATTGTATGGCACAGTACTACTACTCAGTAGTACCAGTGGTTCCCAAAAAGTTTTGCTCAAGACCCAAAAGAGAAATTAGACATTTGCTCGGGACCTAAACTAGTGAGCTTGCAGATCTGCTATTTTCATAATTTATTAAACATTTGTTTTCTAATTAGGGAATTTATTTAATTATTCTTTATTATATTCATGAAATTCTTTTAGAAAAATTTTGAATTTGTTTTCAGCTCGTGGAAATCCTTAGAAAATCTTTTAAAATAATAATAATTAATGACACCATTTAGGAAACAAAAAACAAAGAGATATTCACTCGTGACCCACGAAAATGGATCCGTGACCCACAAATGGGTCCCGACCCACTGTTTGGGAAACAATGCTGTACAGCATGTGCATAATATTATGGCAAATTTGGCTTTATAGCCAATTACTTACCCTCATTCCTTCAAATCTTGAAAGTGCTCGGAGTGGCCTCAGGGCCCTCAGTGTTCTGAGAGATTTGATTGGTCCAAGGTCAGAGTAGCCTATCCAGTTGGCAACCAAACTAATAATGGACACCTGTAGAAGAATGAAAACACATAAATGCACCATTTATGTCCTATTTAAGGGCTGTGATGGTCTTTAAAAAGGAACTACTGTACACTCTGGCAGTGAACTATAGTAGCAAGGATCATGGTTCCATCCACAGCTCCCCCTGGATTACAGTCAAAGCGTCCTTACATGGTTTCCTCCACCGTCGGTATGTGAATGTACATGTATGTGTGATTGGGTGAATGTAATGTATAACGTAAAGCGCTTTGGATAAATGCGCTACATAAATGCACCATTTACCATTTACCACTGGCCTCTACAGGTTGAAACCTTTAACCAGGTTGCATTGCTGGCCACGCCACAATCGTGATGTAACAGTACAGTATACCCATTTAACCCCTGACACTTGAGGAAAAACAGATGCTATTACATCACTATTGGGTTGTGGCCAGGTGTGGCTAGTAGTGTAACCTACAGTATATGAAAGTCCAAATCTGTAGAGGTGCATCATTATTTTACTACACATAACTTGGGTTAAACTAAATAGATACAATACATAACATACATACAAAAAAATACAAACATAATTCCATGCAAAACTGAAAGCATTTGTATTTAAACCAATTAACCAAGGTAAACTTAAACAGAATCTTGTAAATTTTACATGAATGTGTGTGTAACACAACACAGCATAAAAACTTACTCCCACAATGAAGAAGTCCAACCAACACCAGGCATTGGTGAAGTAGGTCTTGTAGCCATACGCCACCCACTTAAGGAGCATCTCAATGATAAAGACATAGGTGAAAACTTTATCGGCGTACTCAAGGATAATTTTGATAGTTCGCCGCCTCTCGATGTGTATGTCTTCAAACGCCTGTCAAAGGTAGTAGATGTTAAACACTGAATCTAAAAGACTTAAAATCTCAGATGTAAAGGAAAACAAATATGAATTGCTCATTACTGATTCATAATTTGCTGACAGCAACTCACAAGAGCTCCACTGCTAAGGAGGATCATGAAGATGATGAAAGTCTCAAAGTAGTCGTGCTCTACGATGGTGAAACACGTCCGTCTGAGATTCCACCATTTCTTGCCGCTACCCTGAGTGATGTCTGCAGTTAGACAAGGCCAGCGCCTCACACAGTCTAAGGGGAGAGGGACCTCCACATTAGCTGTTCGTTTCGATAAAAGTCTGTCCATAATGAGCTCAAAATCTCGCATAACTATTAGGGCTGCAACTAACTGTTATTTATTTCACAATCATAATGTTCAATTATTTGATACATTTATGTGATTAAATTAGACCATAAAATGACTGTAGAATGAGGTAAAACAAAAGTAGAAAATGGTGGTAGTTATCCGAACCCAAACAGACATCTTGAAATTGCTTAATACCCAGCAGTATTAAATAACTTTTTCATTTTGGAACAATGATAAGCATTCACGTTTTGGTGAACTTATTGGAAATTATGGCATGATGCGATTACTAAAACATAATTACTTCGATCAATCGATAAATCAATTAGTTTCAATTAAGTTTTTCACCCCAATCACAATAATACCCATTAAGTAAACTGAGTCATTACATTAATGCACAATTACTATATTGTCATCTAGGGCATAAACAGACACTGTGATGGGCAAAATAACTTCAGTCTGTTGTGTTGTGGTTCTCGTCATACTGTCAGTGAAGCAGGACTCTGGTTCCACTGGCTCTTCCTCTTCCTCTTCTTCTTCCTCTGGTTCAGGCTCAGGTGGCTGGTAGTCCACTGTGCTACATACCGAAGAATCATCATCATCCTCCAATGCAACCATCAGCTAGAAAGAAAGAAAGAAGTTAATGAGCATTCATTAATAAAATAAATAAATACAGTGTGGCTATTTTTGTCCAATAAAGAAATCCAATTATTTTGCCAATTATCCAATTATAAGTGCGATTTAATGCCGTATGCAAAGCGTTTGGAATTGCCTTCGCGTATGAGATGTGCTTTTCAAATAAACTTGCCTTGCCTTAATGATTTTTAAAAGAAACTAACAAAATCTGCCCAACAAAACGCGCACGTGCACTATTTCGGCACCCGTGCGGCCGACCCCCCCAGCCTCAAGCCAGATCTCCTAGCCTTCCCAATTGTCAGGCTCACCCGCCGCCTATGTCAAGGAGCAAACTGAAATGCTCATTAACAGCAAGGAGTCTAATGTGGAACACTATACATAACTAACATAACCTAACAGTGAAGTAGAGTAGGAAAGCTGAGAGGACACAGTAGGAAAAGCATGGAAGGAAGACTGGTAACATATCCCCCACTAGCAAGGGTATACGCTGGAAGTGACTTGAACTCTGTGTCATTTACAGGGGTTTTTGTTTTATTTTACCTTTATTTCTGATGGTACAGTGTAGCAAGACAGGAAACACATAGAGAGTGTATGGGAGTGACACGCAGCAAATGGTCCGTACAGCCGGGAATTGAGCCGGGGACTCTCTGTCAGGCATTAGAGGTCAAGTGATATGCACCCGAACCACTCAGCTATCGGGTCGCCCCAGTGTCACAGTTAAATTAATACATTTCCTCTTGGCAGAGAGAGTTAGGTCATCAGACCAGGGTCATGTGGGTTAACTGGGTTACCTGACTGATATTGACTAAAGTCATAGGAGTGGCTGATTTGAGGAGATGGGAATCAGCTGCTCACAAAGAGCAGAGACGAACGCAGCCGGTCAACAGCTAATGGGGAAACGCAACCGCAAGACTGTTTGGAGATCACTACCATACCAGTTGGACTGTACAGAACTCTTTTACCTGTACACCCTTTGATTGATTGATTGATTGATTGATTGATTGATTGATTGATTGATTGATTGATTGATTGATTGATTGATTGATTGATTGATTGATTGATTGATTGATTGATTGATTGATTGATTGATTGAGCACTTCATTGAAAATGATGAGGATAAAAGCACAAAAAAAGCCAGAAGGCTTGTTTCCATTGTGGTCCTTTTGGGGAAGGGATGTAAGGAGGCAACATCACAATAACAAAAACAAAGACAAAACAATAAGAGTATTAATTAATAAGAGAATGTAAAAAATAATACCTATTTTAAAAAAAGAAATAAAATAGGTATTTTTCACATAAAAGAGATAAAGACAAACAAAAACCAACAAAAATTGAAATAGGTATTTCCACACTTAAGACATATTGACAAAAAAACAAGAACCGTGTACTTTTAGTGTCTTAGTCCTATGTCCATAACCACTGAACACTTCCCTAAGAGCAAGGACATTACTATATATTGGAGAAAAGGACAGCACTGGCCATGAAATACTGACACAGAACGCCAAAGTTTGGATATCCGTATCCGCAACCCTGAGAACCAGGCAAGTAACCCACACTTGACACCTCTGCCTGTATCTAATTTGCCACTCTGATTATGACCACCGCCAAATTGTGAAAGTCAGAATTCTACACAAGTTCTGATTCTTCAGATAATTGATAATATCTACAGCAGGTTAGTTTGACTGTGACAATATGCACACTGAAACTTCTGAGACATATTTTTTTCTTTAGACAGAGCATTTGAACTCCTTTCTGCCACATCGACCTATGACCAGTAACAAAGCACCTTCATCACTCAACTGCAATTTATTGTTATTAGACTTTCCGTATAATATAAACCGAAGCAGACAAAAACATGGTGACCGAATTAGATACATTTAAACCCCCATTGTGCAATATATAGCCGTTACTGACAAACACAGGGAACTGTATTGTTGTGCTTCAAAACAAGAGCGACTATGACAGCCAAAGAGAGGCAAACTAACTACCTAGTACTGGTAATACAGTATGTCGCTGGATAATCCCCCATAGTGGGGAAACATGGGTATGGGAAGGGGTGAGCAGCAAGGGAGGTGCTGAGGTGTTTCAACAGATCAGGGGGCAGCTTGGGGTGGAGAGCCTGAAATCCTAGAAGGAGCTTTGAGTCTGGATGAATTTTGACAACATGCTTTAGGAAGGAGGAGAAGACAGCAAGTGCACAAGCATGTATACAAATTGGTTGGTAGTGTTATCTTCCAGTGAAACCTTCATTCAGCATAGCTACTATTTTCAGATACAAAGTATTGCATTATAGATCATTCTTTGTAGAGAGGCTCTTTGTTTTGTCATGGTCCTGATGATAAATAAATTGCAGTTCAGCTTCTCTGGTTTCTAGCTTCAAGAAAGCGCAAGCCATAAACCATAGCACAAAAGAAAAACAAAAGCTTCTTATCAGTGAACTAACTTTGTGGTAATAAAAAAAAGAGTATATCCTACTCACTACCAAAATAAATAGTCACTTGAGTTATGGCATAGGCGGCGGGTGAGCTTGACAATTGGGAAGGCTGGGGGTCGGTTTCTGGGCGGATTATGTTACTTTCTTTTTGGTTTTTGGTTTCTTTATTTCGGCTATAGGGTTAGGGTTAGGGTTAGGTTATTTAATTCATATTTTTGCCTGATTTTACTGTTTTATTATCAAAACATTTACTAAATAATGCTGTGCACATATATTATATATAATTTGCACAATTCCCAGAATTTCCCAGCATAACATTTGGGAAGGCTTAGCCTACCCAAGCCTTCATTACCCGCCGCCTATGAGTAATGGCATATCCAATTCAGCTGCTGCTTTGAAATATAATGTCATTGAGTTGTCATCACATACTGTATGACATGGCATATCGGACCCGAGCCACACTAAGGAATCAGGAAGCATGGTTTGTTATTGCCTAATGCCTACACATTTGCCATGCACTGTACTATGCCATTCAATTAGATTCAGGTAAAAAAGAAACCTGGAGATAACATTGTACTTGGTTCTATCATGTCCACTTACATTTCTCTCATGTCTACTCCTCTTACCTTGAGTTTTTCTTCTTTCTTGTTCTCCTCCTCTGACAATGCAGAGTTAATCTCATCATCATCATCATCATCTTCATCCACGCTTTCAAAGTCTGACTCTACCTGGGCGATCGGAACAGTGAGACCGAACTCCCCATCCACCACAAAATACCCTGAAGGCCTGCCTTCAACCAAACAGTTACATATCCCGTCCGCCCTTTTTAAATTCTCACCAGTGTCCAAGTGGTTCATTTCAATGACTTCTGTTTTTGGGTCCATGTCATCCGAGTTGTCCTCCTGTGTGTCTTTGGGCTTTTTGCCCAGAGACCGTAGGACCAATCCAATGATGAAGGCTTTAATCCAGTCGATGCCCCTGGCAATCCGACCGATGGCTATCTGGAGACTGTTCACTTCTCCATCGTCACCCCCTTCCGAAAGGCCGCTGAATGAGCTGAGCAACAAGGCCAGGAAGAGGTTCAATACCTGAAGGAAAAATACAGCACTGAGATGAGATGTTGGCAGCCACCATTTTACATTGATTGTCAATGTAAAATGTAAAGTGTAAAAATGTACCTGTCGAGTAAATTTTCATGGTTCTTGTGAATTAAATGACAAACATTTTGAGGTATAACATAAGATTAGGGCATGCTTATTTGAAGAAACATTAAGTATGTATCAATCAAATGCAAACTGGTGATAACCGATGCCAGCTCAGAATTAATGTGCCCTGGTCTGCAGGTACATTTTCCAGCACAAAAATGATTGGCTAATTTCCTGGAGTAACTCGTGTTCAACACATAAGAAGGTCAACATTAGACTGTTCAACACTAGAAGGTCATATCTTGTATTTCTAATGGACATTACAATGCATTTGACACGTATGCTATTGATTACTGACTGTTTGAAAACGTAGTGGAGACTCCTCTGCCCTTGATCTGCACACAAACTCCAGAGTGGCTCATATACATAACGCATATCAAGTTGGCCGTGTGATGGGACATCAATAAATATTATGTTGTCTGCCGCCTGTTGCGGAGGTAGCTATCTTTAGTGTCTAAAACCTGTTAGTCCATTTCTCGGTTCCTATTTCCCAGGTTTAGAGGGAGATCACCATTACATGGGCCTTGGGCAGGCTGATCTCATGCATTCCCGTGTGAGAGCTGTGAATCAGTATGGGGCAGAGAGAAATGGCTGAGTCGGACAAAAACCAAGCCCCAGGACATGGTGAGGAGGGTGGGAGTTGGATGGGGGGAGGAAGAAGAGAGAAAGAGTGTCTCAAAGGAAAGGCCAGTAGTCGATACGAACCAGCCAAGACCAGGACATCAAAGGAAGCACCATTCACTGTAAGAATGTTACCTGTGGTCAAGTATGGTCCAATGAATATTTGTGGACATCAGCACTTACCTTCCAAAGCCAGAAGGCTTCTCCTGTCACCATTAACCTCTTTTTCAAATTCAAACTTTAGCTTTGGAATGTAGTTGACCATGTTCACAGATATAAATTAGAATGTGTAGAGACTATAATAACTAAGTAGAGGAATTCTAGTTGGGAGGTAGTGGGGAAAGCATTGTGTTTATGCACAATTAGAAGTTGCCTAATTGCTCACAGGCCCTCATTGGAAACAAGACCGCAAGGACTTTCATGAACGGACCTGTTAAAGGAATTATCCTTATCCTTTTGCCGAGATTTACAGCAGGTGAAAAGACAGGTGGAAAGTTTTTGACATTAAAATAAGTCTCAGGAGACCCACATGTTTTCCATGAGCTCTATTCTATAGCCTGCACAACAGCATTGCTCCAAAAAATGTTTTACTTAACACACAAGTGGTACAACTTTTTGGCCAAGCATTATGGCCTTAATCAGGGCCATAATGAAGGCCATAATGCTTGGCCGAAACGTTGTACCACTTGTGTGTTCAGTAAAACCCAATTCTAGGAGAAGGGCTCTAAGTATGGCGATGTCAGTTGGTTGGCCAGTCTGTCATTCTGTCTATTTGTAACTTGTTGGTCCCAAACAACATATCTTCAAAGCTGATTGGCTTGTCATGGAATTTGCTGTTTGCTCGGATGGCCACTACTGACTTTGGTGACGCCATTGCCTTTCTTGTACCACCCTTAGGCCAAAGTTTCCACTTACAAGATGTCTCAAAATCGAACATGCGGATTCTTATGACATACGTTCAGCACGATCATTCCCACAGAGGGTGAACCCTAAAGATTTGATTGGCCCTATGACCCTTCCTCTAGCGCCACCCTGAGGGAAAATACATTTTTGATATTTCATAATCTAATAGACAGAATACTATATGTACTATTTTGTTGACCCCGTGGTATTTCCCCTAGCAGCACCCTCAGGCCAAAATGTCAACTTTGCAATGTGATTACCTTCCATCAATTTGAGTTAATTCTGCTACCAAATGGCCTTTCTGAAGACCCAGTCTTCTGCCCCTCGTATTGCGAACTCTGCTCACTCAGCTGTCACTGCTGTGTTTGTTGAGCCTGTGGCAGCTAGCTCATTTAAACTTGATCTTAGCACATACACAAGGTCAGAACCACTGTGTGCTGGATTGAGTCACTTGATTTAAATAGTTACCCCTCTCTCGTCAATTGCGTAATTTGCCTTGAAGACAGCCCAGATAGTGTGTGTGTGTGTGTGTGTGTGTGTGTGTGCATGCATGCTCCTGACATAAGTCAGTTTGATTTGATTGATTTGACTGCATTTCAGGTCAGGCATGTATCCGTAATGATGAATTCACACTAGCAGCGTCATGTTGCTGCCGCTGCCATGTTCTGAGAATGTGGCGAGGTTCAATGCAAAGTCTATGGAGAGAATCCAGAAAAAAACAAAGCATCAAAGTTGAGGAAAGCTCAACTTTGACACATTGAGACAGAGCAACAAGCCATTCAGAAGTGCGCTGTACTCTAAAGTAGGCGTCGAGTAGGTATATATACTCGATACCACAGAAAAAAAACTACTGTACGGAAGTAGCAAATCGTCGCAGTCGGGCAGAAACCTTGTATCTCCATATTTCAACTTTTACTTTTTCTGTAAATGAATACACTACTTCATAAAAGAGTGTTGCACAAAATAATGTAAAAGCTCACAATGCCTTGCAAAATCATAAAAAAAAGACACAATGTTTCCACCCGATAGCGACGAAATATTGACAACGTTTTAAACTAGCTGGTGTAGATGTGCAATTAAACAAGGTTAAGCAACTACATGGCCTATTTCTTGTCTAAAAATCAAATCAAAAACAAACAAGCTGCCAGGGATGAGCATCAAGTGTCTGTTCTCTTCCCTATGTGCTCCCCAGCCGAGTGCAGCTAATCGATTTGATTCGCTCAGAGCTCTTGCCTGTGCACAACTCACTTATTTACGAGGGTGCCACTCATAATGTCAGACACGCCCAATTAATTGCATTTCACGAATGTTCTTCGCTCAACACTGCTGGTGTGAAACAGTGTTAACGTTTCATAGGGTAAGGGTTAGAGTTAGAATAGTTGAGGTTAGGGTAAGGGGATATGGAATGAATGTAATGTCAATGCAATGTCCCCAAAAGCTACACAGCCTGTGTGAGACAGAGAGAGAGAGAGAGAGAGAGAGAGAGAGAGAGAGAGAGAGAGAGAGAGAGAGAGAGAGAGAGAGAGAGAGTGAGAGAGACGGTCGTTTGGCACTAGACTGCGTGCAGCACTTTTTGTTAGCTCATCCATTTCCTTTTCATCTCTATAAATAACCCAACAGGAAATGGTTTTGGCTCTCATCGTAAATATGAGACGGAAGTGATCAGCTGCATCATCTGCATGTCCTTGTCCTGTAGGGCCAAGATATGTCAGGGACCGTTCCAGATATTTGCTGTTTGCTGTTGCTTAATGTCAACTGAAACGCACACTGTTAGAACCATAGAAATATAGAACAGACATTTCTACTCAAAGCCTCTGCATTTCTTTTTACAGAATCATCTGCACGCCATGCAGGTCCTGTATCCATACTGTTTTTTTCATTATTATTATTATTATTTTTGCGTTCGCCTCCCGCGTTCGCGCGTCTTACTTGTTTCTATAGTATGACTTTAATTCCACTGAATTATGTTATTAATTTATTCTTCTACATGTCTGAGTATTCTACAGAGGTGTGTTCACCTGCATTTCATTGCAAAGCTCTCATGTAATGAGACTATGTGTATTTAGAGTGCACTGTAAGGCCATCCAGTGGAAACAGTTTTAACCCCCAGCTGTCTGTCCTTGGCACCATCTAACTGTGGGGGTGGGGGGGGGGGGGCAAACCACACACTGCTGAGCCGCCCCCCTCCCATGATAACAAGATCCCCTGCAATTATAATGCTATAATCATTAAGATTTAGAGAGATTTGAGATAACACTTTGCCAGCTTTACAACTTAACAGTAGGGAGGAATGTTCAGCGATCGGTGTTGAAAGGCTGTGGTCCTTAGAATACGCACATACTTAAGCAATGTATCCTGACTAAGCACCGGCTATCTTTTTCTATACTCCAATACACTGTCCTATTTATAGTAGCTCGAGTCTTTAGCAATTACAGTCATGAAAGAGAAGACATGAAACATGTTTTGCATTTGACCTATCATGCGATACAGGCCAGCTCTGCAACCGTTTTTGTCACTATGTACTGGAAGACCTATGTATTCTGTTAACAAAACACAGGTTGAGACTCTTCTAGGCCTGATTAAAAGGGTTAACTTTAACCACTTAAACCCCATAGTGTTGAGTGGAGTCCCTCAGGGCTCCCTGCTAGATTATTTTTTGTTTTCGCTCTACATTAAATATCTTCGTAAAAATAGCAGATCTACAAGCTTACAACGCGTCGTGCGCGTTCTTTCAAAGTTTCCCCTGAGAATATGGACCCTGGGGTTAAAGTGGTTAAAGATTTTGGACCAGATATGACGATCAGTGGCTGAATATGGCTGCACTTACCACCAGGTTTCCGATGACCATGACCATCATGAACACGACCAGGCACATCCCAGCTCCGGCCACCTCCATGCAGTCCCACATGGTCTCGATCCACTCGCCGCAGAGGATGCGGAACACTATGAGGAAAGAGTGGAAGAAGTCGTGCATGTGCCACCGCGGCAACTCGCAGTCCTCTGCGATCTTGCAGACGCAGTCCTTGTAGCTTTTGCCGAAGAGCTGCATGCCCACCACGGCAAAGATGAACACGATGATGGCCAGCACCAACGTCAGGTTTCCCAACGCTCCCACAGAGTTTCCGATAATCTTGAGCAGCATGTTGAGTGTGGGCCAGGACTTGGCCAATTTGAAGACACGAAGCTATCTCCACCGTCACAGCACGCAAAGAAACACAAAGTTATGTCATTGTCTTAAAATAAGTGTTACACTTAAGCCTGATTATACTTCCTCATACATATATTTTTTTAAATGTTGTCTACAATAATATGCCCAAAACTTGTTCAGTAACAGGGGTCTCACCGTCTCTACAGCTCTTTAGTCAACAGAAAATTCATTTTGGAATATCAATTTGATCCAATCAGGAAAGAGAACTCATACAGCATACAGGATAAACAAGTGAAATTGTTGGGGGGAAAAGCAGACAAACGTGGAACTGGTACACTTTAAAATTGAAGCTGATCTTTGTGGGGTTCTCTCTTGATTGGATAAAATTGGTATCCTGACCTGCAAATGTATTTTCTGTTTACTGAAGTGCTGGAGAGATGGGGAGATCCATGTTACTGAACAAACACTCCATAGCAATGATTACTATGGGATAATAATGGGAATATAGATCGAGCTTTAACATTTAATCCAAAAAATGGGAACAAAAAGCAACTGTTGTTATGTGGTAATGCTGTAAAGAAAATGTCCTAGCTTTACCAGACGAAAGGACCGCAGCACAGACAAGCCCTGGACATTTGCCAGACACAACTCCACCAGACTGAGAGTGACAATGATGCTGTCAAAAATGTTCCAGCCGACTTGGAAGTAGTAGAAGGGATCCATGGCGATAAGCTTGATAAACATTTCTGCCGCAAAGATCCCAGTAAAAACCTTAAAAGCAGGAAATATTTTTTAATTTACATAGAGCTGCACAGAAGAATAATTAGTGTTCATTTAATTCCCAGAGTGAACGTGTTTCAAGAGGTACTACATATTCACCAGGTTCCCCACGGAGAGGATGTTGTCAAACTCGGGGGTCATGGGATAGTGTTCCATTGCCATGAAGAGGGTGTTGAGCACAATGCAAATGGTGATGCCCAGGTCGACGAAGGGGTCCATCACCACAAAGAGCACCCACTTTTTGAAGACGATCCAAGGCACGCAGCAGTCCCACTTCAAGAAGATGTCAGCGAACTTGTACCAGTTGGGTGGACAGGGCCTCTGAGCCTCCTCCAGGGCTACACCTAGACAAGAGAAAAAGATGGTATTGAACAAATGAGGAAATGAAACCCATGATAGTAAATGATCCATTATCTGAATAACAATTGAGATTGGAGTGGTTAGAGTGGCCTCGACAATTCAATAACATCTATCACATGGGATGTAAGAAAGGTGATATAAACATAGGGATTGCATGTCTATTCACAGATCCCAAAAAACTTTTGGGATTGTTTTTTATTGGGTAAAGTGATATTATTTGTGCTGGTAACCAATAACCAGCACAAATACAAGCGCTTTGCCCAATAAAAAAGAGACAGTGTTATACAAAACAGCACATTATTGAGATAACTGTTAATTTTTGTAATCTTACATACTGTAGGCTATATTGGGTGACCATTCATTCTTTATAAGCATACAGTTTAATATTTTGGACTCTGATATAAAGTGCAATGTACCATTAAAATGAGTGCCCTGTCTGTGCCAAGGCAGAGATTAGTTGAATTAGCACAAGTTTAGCACCAAAGATAGTACAGTACACGCCACTGTTATGTCAACAGGGATCTCTGACCAACACACAATGTGATTAAGGTCCCACTCAATACCTCTGTACCAGCCTTGAATAACGGAGCGCACAATGTTGACAGCTGCACGTTAAGCCAAGAAAGTACACCTCACATTATTGCATGGCCTGTTTGTACTCGCAACTAAGCCTGGAGTATTTCTACAATCCCCTGAGGGACTTGACACTTCATCCAAGATGCTCATGTCCCGCTGCTCCATCACAAAGCTCTGAATAATAGTGTCATCATCACTCCTCGCACATGTCCAGAAATATAATCGACTGGATGAAAAGCAGACCCGTGAAGGCACATTTTTACACTTTCAGTGTTAATTTAGCACAGAGGCTTTTACTGTGTACTGTACAAAGGTACTCTGCGAGCATTAGCTGTGAACAATCTGTATTGACCGTTTTCCTATAGCGCTTGTCTGTACCTTCAATGGCGGCCACAGAGAACACAGTCAGAGCACTGCTGGCTCTTCTTGGTTTCAGACCTTGACCCTCCACGTGAAGCATGCTGTGAACAGAGCCGAGTGACTTCTCCTTCAGTTCATCATCATCGGATGGAGGCTGAAAGAAATATGTTGAAAAGTAGCAGTTACAGACAGTACTAGGCCATCAGTGCAGTGCAAAAAAAAGAAGAAAAAAAAAAGAAGAAGTATGAATATCTACAGGCTCAGCTGGGTGCTTGCTATAGTACATGAACAATAGTGTACTATATAGTAGTGCTCTCTATTTGAGTCTTCATTCACCAGTCCAGGTGAATGAGTCAATATGTAGATTCTAGAAGACAGGAAAACCCTTAGGCTACCTTCAAGCACACTAACAACGAGCCAAGGATATAGTTAACATGTATTGCTTTTATTGTCTTCTAGGGCAAAATGTAAAAATTTTAAAGGCTATATAAAGGCCATATAAAGAGGATGCCTCTCAAATTTGGCCATGGTTTCAACTCGATTCGCCTGCTTAAAGATAAATGTAAGTTTATCCCTGGAGAGTATTATTATTAACTTTATTATTCTTTCTTTAATTGTCATTATTCTTTATTTATTATTTCTCCTCAAAACTTTGGAATGCTGTAAGCTCCAGCATACTATCACCTAAGCTCTATTCAGCCTTCAACATATTTTCATCTCCTTCAGGAATAGCCAGGAAATGTTATTTTTAATACGTTTTGAAATATGTAACCTTTTTTAATTTTTATTTTAGGCTATACTGTAACGTCTGGGTCATGTCTGATGCTACGACTGCCGCAACAACGAACCAACTTGGGAGTTTGGGTCATCTGTTTTTACATGGAACATCCTGTGTCTGACATCAAGAACACTGTTTCTCCAGGAACAGTAGTTATCCTCTTTATTCTCCTCAAAACTTTGGCACACTTTCACCTAGAAGCTTTACATTTTAAAATTGTTCATCTCCTTCAGGAATAGCTGGCACTTCCTGAATTTTAAAACAATCTTTGTTTTGAAATAAACCTTGGGAGAGTTTAGGAATGGATGATGTCATCTCTTTTTACATGTAGCATTCTATGTCAGACGTCAAGAAATCGAGCCCACACACTGTTTCTCTAGGAACGAACAGGACCCGTCTAGCTTCATGATGGAAGTCATTGACACTCAAATCGGGTTGAAACCTTGCCTAAATATAGTCCTATGTCATAGATATGTCATAGATGACTGAGGTCATAGACCCGAACAAATATGGAGTTCCACCAAGCCTAGTGGAGATACGAGTTCCACCAAGGCAACCTGTCTGTTGTTATTTCCCTGCCAACATGGGTGTGGTTAGTGTTTGTTTTTTTCATGGAAAGCAATGGTCAGTATATCAATCTTTCCAGGAAGGGGAAAGCTCAGCCACCCCCTAACCCCCACTTTCTCCGGCTATCATTGTCTTGCTCCCTTTGACACAGCTAATAATACAATGAGGGCTAGTCCAGCCAGTCCAGCCACACCCAGGCCAATTCCTCCGACGATCACCATGCCGACCAAGCCATCCTTCTTCAAAGCCTCGTCTATGAGCTTCTCCATCTCCAAAGCCTGCTGGTTCATTGGCTCATTCCCCAGCAGAGTCCTGATGAACTTCAAGGCCTTTTCGTACTCCTTTAGCCTGTAGTTGGCAGCCGACAGGTAGAACAGGACATCTCTGGAGTCATCCCTCGTTCCATTCTGAATCAGCTCGTGCAACAGGTTGATTCCCTTCTTGATGTGATTCGAGTATTTGCTCCTGATTAGACACCATGCATATTTAAACGTGGTGTCATTGGACACGGCCCCTTCTACGACCTCGGCATTGTATTTGTTCTCAACTTGTAAAAGATCTTCAGGAGCTACCACGTCCCCTATAACAGCCTCCATGTTTTGTGGAAACATGAGCAAGTCTTTCTAGTTTTATATTAGCTAGTCTATGACGTTAGTCTATGACGTCAGTCATCTGACATCATAGACTGGGGGCGAAAACATAATCTACAGCCCCAGCCTTCAGCCGGCTCCCTAGTGTGCTTTATTGCCAGACCCAAGGGGTCGGCCTACATGAGGCTTTGTCCCTATTTCGTCCATACATGGGCATAAAAGAGGGTTCAAGTTTCGTCCCCCACAGTGATGGAGCTCACTTTAAAAAAATGGATTTTTTGAAGTGCATAATCGTATTTATAGGTTATTAATGTCATCATGTGTCTCGCTAGCCAATCACAGTGCTGAATAGAGTCAGCCAATTTCGTCCCCCTTTCGTCCATACATGGGCATAAAAGGAAAAGGAATTTATTCTGGGTCTGGCAGAACCAGGTCTCCTGGTCTTGTTTTTGGGACGTTTGGTACACAATAGAAATGTTTTTTAAAACACCCACGTTCTCTAGAACAGTAGTTCTCAACCTGTGGGTCGGGACCCCCAGGGGGGTCCCCATATGATGTTGGGGGGTCCCCAGATGACAGTGAAGTGACAATTTAAGGACTTTTAAGACCATTTAATACCTCAAAAATAAAAAATAAAAGAAAGAAAATAAAAATATCATTACTGCATCAAAAGTAATCAACAAACTATACTATATAACTGGTCAAACATAGCCGAAAAATAGAAATGGACGAAATAGCCGGAAAATAGAAATAGCCGATCTACAAGCTCACACTGCAATTTTCACAATATTTATCTGTGGAACCGAGTCAAACTAAATGTAATGCCTACAATTCCAAGTGCTTGTCAGGGTGGGGGTCCGGTCTCCAGTTAAAATATGATTATTTTGGGGGGTCGCGGGCTGAAAAGGTTGAGAACCACTGCTCTAGAATAAGTAATGTAGGAAGAATTCTCAAAATAATCCAGGTGCAAAATAGAGCCATCTGCGAGAAAAAAAAATCCCATTAGTGTCGTTTTTTTTATATGGCAGGAAGGTGACAGACTAACCTCTAACCCCAGGTCCATGGTGGGTGCTCTGATGAACAGGCGCGGTATGACCCTCCTGCTGGAGTCCTTGGTATCTTCATTTTCCTCTCCAAAGCTCCTCTCATCATCAGCCGTGTGGTGGCTGAGGGTCTTCTTACTGGTAAGAGTTGCCCGGCTCCCAGATACTTGGCCCTGTCAAATGACATACCTCTGTTACATTCTCACTTCCAGTCTCACTCTCAATTCAAACTGTTCTACTATGAACGATAACAAGCTACATTTGATAAACACAGACAGTCTGTTGTACAACTGTCTCATCTCTTGGCAATTTCAGCACTCTGTGTCAACCTCAGTTTTGTTTCCTTATTGTATATCTGTCTGTCATTTAATGTCACTAGTATGAATTGAGTACAAGAGGACCTCAATTGAAACAAGCCAGTGGCTTGCTTGGGCTTTTATTTAATCCTATTTAGTTGGCCTTGTATTTGAACTGTACTTTCATGTGCTTCTTTCTACAAACTTCTAAATAAAGTATTCAATCAATCAATCAATCAATCAATGTACCTGCTCCTGGTTCTTCAGCTGTTCTAACAACCGTTGGAACTCTTCCTCTTTCTCCCTGGCCTCTCTCAGCGTTGTCGCGTTCTGCTCATCATAGGCCATGGCTACCACAGCCAGGATGAGGTTGATGATATAGAAGGAGCCCAGAAAGATGATCACCACAAAGAAGATCATGTATGTCTTTCCAGCTGCCCGAAGGATCTGGGTTTTTAAAGAAAACAAAGCCGGAAAAACTAAGGAGGTCTAAGGTAAGATTCTGAAACAGGCAAAGGCTCCTGAACCAGCAGTATCAAAATGGGATGCCTTGGGAGTGATAACCGATTACAGTATCATGCTGCCACAATCAGTGGTGGAAAAAGTACTCAAATGTTTTACTTAAGTGAAAGTATCAATACTGCTATGTAGAAATACTCTATTACAAGTAAATGTCCGGAATTCAAAATGTACTTCAGTAAAAGTACAAAAGTATTGGTATCAAAATGTACTTAAAGTACCAAAAGTAAAAGTACTAAAATGTTTGAAAATAGCAGATCTACAATGCCCCGCGATGCGACGCGTTGTGAGCTGGTAGATCGGCTATTTTCAAATAGCCAAGGTATAAAATAGGGCTAAAGTGGTTAATGTATGTTTTATAATGTAATCATTTATATCTGCAAAGTAACTAGTAACTAAAGGTTTCAAATAATTGTAGTGGAGTAAAAGTACAATATTTGCCTCTGAGATGTAGTGGAGTAGACGTAAAAGTATTGGATATTGGAAATACTCCAGTAAAGTAAAAAATACCTCAAAACTGTACTTAAGTACAGTACTTGAGTAAATGTACTTAGTTACTTTACACCACTGCCCACAATGCATGAACAGTTCAGGTAAAATGTTAAAATGGTTCTGTTTAGGCAATATGATCGAGATGGTTAAGTTTTAGTATGGGTTTGGTGTGGTTGTAAGGATCTGGGAGGACGGGTAGCCCATGAGACCTCCAAACTCCCAGATTTAGAACTTGAAGAAATATGCTGTACGGTTTCAGGAGCCACAACCTTTTGAACATGAACACATAAGAGCATATGACCACAAAAAGTAGAAAACAAAATGAAAGAAGTGCCAACCAGCTGAAAGACGTTTTCCCAATAATCCTGAGTCATGAGTCTGAAGAGGGCGAGGAAGGCCCAGCCAAAGGAGTCGAAGCTGGTGTAGCCATAATTGGGGTTCCTTCCAGCCTTCATGCACGTGAATCCTTCTGGGCACTTTCTATCAACATCGTACGGGTGAAGATTCAGTTTTGCACAGCAACCATCCCTACTCACGCATCACCAAGCTCTCCATTTCTTAACCTCAAACATTAAAGGGTAAGACCACTTTGGTAGAGGTTTGGGTTGTGTAGTTACCTTGCCATGATGTAACTCCAAAGGTGGGCAAGAAATCAAAAATAATTGCTCCATTGATTAGAAATTGATAATTCAAAATATGCTCCTCATTGACTTACATTGTACGGTAAAACAGCTCTCAAAGTCACTCTTTTAGCACATAAATGAACCCAAACATAGCTAATTCAGACAATATATAACATCACCAAACCCAGTACTGTTTTTTTTTTTTTATAAAAATGTCAACTTCCTGTTGATTTTACTATTTGAAGATCTGGATCCGGATCCGCGGATCCAGTCCAGGTTTTCTACTTATTAAAAATGGCAAAATCAACAGGAAGTTGACATTTTTATTTAAAAAAAAAACAGTACTGGGTTTGGTGATGTTCTATATTGTCTGAATCAACTTTGTTTGTGTTTGTTTATGTGCTAAAAGAGTGACTTTGAGAGCTGTTTTACCGTACAATGTAAGTCAATGAGGAGCATATTTTGAATTATCAATTTCTAATCAATGGAGCAATTATTTTTGATTTCTTGCCCACCTTTGGAGTTACATCATGGCAAGGTAACTACACAACCCAAACCTCTACCAAAGTGGTCTTGCCCTTTAACAATGTATTTTAACCCATTAATACCTGGAACTGTGTCATTTTTAGATTTGAGCTAAAAAGCATTATCTTACACTTTGGGCTATTCAAAAATAGCAGATCTACAAGCTCATAGCGCGGCACCGAGTGCCGCGCTACGAGCTTGTAGATCTGCTATTTTTGAAAAATCGTGAAAATGTGTGCAAATCTTTGAATATATATATTTTTAAAGCGAACATTTTTTACTCAAATCTTTGCTTCTGGGGGGTCCCTGGAACAATATATTTTGATGGGGGTCCGCGGCCAAATACATATCATTTTGGGGGTCTTTGACATGAAAAAGATTGAGCACCACTGATATAGAAACATAAGTTTTTCAGAAAACTGTTGAGATTTAGGAGACATGTAGAATCGGCTTCAGGTCTCAATGGGTTAATAGAGCATTTATAAAACAATCTTTTATGTAAGACACAAAGGAAGGATTTCTGCATGTATCAGACATTCAAATGTGACATGTGACATTCAAAACCTGCAGTACAAATGGTCAATTGAAATAAAATAACATACCCAGCATCGGAGCTGTTTCCACAAATTAGCGCATCCAAGGTGCCTTCCACAAAATAGTAATTATCTGCAACCAAAAGAGAAGATAAGCTCAATTAATTAAATCCATTACGTAATTACCAAAGATAAATACATAAAAGCACATGATGTAGCCTATCCTTTTAAACCTACCCCTATTATCAATGTATTCCTCAAAATCAAAAGTGCTGTTGGAATATGTGGTATTATTGAAATCCATTGTGCTGTTGAACGCCATGGTGTCATTGAGGAAGAAGGTGGAGTTTGTTGTTTCATGTGTTGAGATGGGCCATCGAACACACTTGTGCCGTAGGTTTCCCATGAAAAGCTGAAGGCCAATGAGGGCAAAGACCGCAAGGGCAAATACAGTAAGAATCATCACATCCACCATTTTCTTCACTGACTCGACCAAGGCACCTACAATGGTTTTCAAACCTGCACAAAAACAATAGAAAATGCTTTAAAACCAAATGTCTTTAAAACATCAAATTAATACAATGCAAGTGCACAATTAACAATGAATAACACATAGGAGGACCCTAAATCGTATTTAAAAAAAAATCATATTACAAAATTATACAACTCCCTAAACAAAATATTTACAAGCAACCTAGCTCTTGATTGTAAATAGAAGAATACTTACCAGGAATCACAGTGATTGTTTTAAGGGCTCGAAGTACACGAAATGTCCTGAGGGCTGACACATTGCCAAGGTCGACAAACTCAGTGACGTATCTGAGGATAGACATCCACAAGAAATCCAAGCCATTAGTCAGAGGAAGCATAGGTATTGTAAATACTGTAGGTCGCACTGAAATACCTGAACTCCTAATAATTATTTGCAGACTTTGGGTTATACACAGTAGCCTATATGCTTAGTTAAACTTTGGGAGACCAAAGTTTGTTGCTGTCTTGCATGTTAATAATGGCATTGATTGAGCACAGCTGGTGAGACAGACAGTCTGGAGCTGGGGGAGAGAGTTGTTAAGAGATCAGCTTGGGATGGGCAGGTGGTCCACGGATCCTGGCCACTCTGCAAACTTTTGATGTAAATTTTAGCCAATCAGGGTGGATTGTGAAAAATCAAACAGATCCGTCTTGATAACATGACTATAGAGATCATGCGCACCGATTGTCGTGACATTAGGATCATATCTGAAAGAGTGATATAAAGAAATGTAAAAAAAAGTTTTACATACGTCGGCCTCCTGGTGGCGCTATAAAAGCCAGATGTGAAAAATGCAGGGCAAAGGTTTTTCCTTATCAACTAGGGAGTGCGCATACAAAGTTTTACTCGGATCGGTGCAGTTATAGGTAAAAACACGAATCGGGCAGTTATAGTGCTGATTTGAACATTTTCAAGAGGCATTTCTTCCTCGGCCTAGTGGGAATGTGTGTGCAAAACTTCACTTAAATTGCACGCTGTGTTCATGATTTGAGGGATTTTGTTTAAAACGGAGCACTCCTGCAAACTTTGGTAGCCAATCTTAGCCAATCAGGATGGAATATGAAAATCTGAAAGACCAGTTTAGTTTAATGACTATCGATTTGCGTGATGTTTGGACAAAATATGTAGGAGTACTGTCAAAAAAAATGTTTAGCAAAAATCTGCCTCCTGGTGGCGCTTTAACAGGCCCATTTGAAAATTTTGGGGCAGAGGTTCTGCTCTGGCATCCAGGGAGTGTGTGTGCACAGTTTTGCTGCGATCAAGCCAACGGTACCGGAGATTAGCTGTTCACAGACGGACACATACACACACACACACACACACACACACGCACACGCACACGCACACGCACACGCACACGCACACGCACACGCACACACACACACACACACACACACACAACAGGAACACACAACAGGAACACACAGACACACAGACAGGGTGCAAAACATAGTCTCGGCCATGCCTTTCAGCCTGGCGGAGACAATAACAATACAATCATTTATTTTAAATGAGTTAAAACTGATATGAGAGGTTGGAGAACCTGTCAGTGTGCCTCAATACTTACGCCATGCTGATCACCATGAAATCCAGCCAATTCCATGGATCTCGAAGGAATGTAAAAGACCCAATACAGAAACCTCTTGACAACACTTTGATTGTTGCCTCAACGGTATATATACCAGTAAAAACATACCTGTAGAAACAGTTAACCATCAATTCAACAATGTCAAGTACAACACAAGTACAAAGTAAAATTTCAAATTATATACATACATAGCCTACATACATGCACGCACGTCGCACACGCACACGCACACACACACACACACACACACACACACACACACACACACACACACACACACACAGTATATACTCACTCAACAGTTTTACTCCATGCTGGTGGATCGCTCATCGTCATGAATACACAGTTCGCCATAATAGTTAGCATTATGAACATGCTAAATAATTTGATTGGGGAGTTAAGGAGAATGTTTCATTTATCGTTCAACAGAAATGCCTTCTAACTGGATCTTTATCATTTCCCATCCATGGCACCACACGGCACAACATATCATGTACTGTCAAACATAAAATGTCAAGCTGTCTGCAAATGTGTCCACCAGGTAGTGCTGCAAATGCCAAATGTGCCTAAACTATGCACACCTCTAATGTTGCCTTGTTTTTTACATGTTAAGGTTGAGCAGGAACAGTTTTGTAAAGATATAAAAAAAACATAACAGAATCAGAGTGATTAAAAAGATTGCATTCAACATGCTAAAAAGATCAGAAATGCTAATTTGAATTTGTGGGAACTTCACTTTGAGCTAGCTCTTGTTAAGTGTGAACTTGGAACACTGGGAACACAGTATTTCTGATCAATCCCCCACCATACCCTTTGCTTTGCATGAGAACACCAACAGAATAAAAAAGGATATGAATGTATGAGAATTTTAATGGATCCTCTTCTAACTAAATTAAACGGAGTCAGGCAGTAGCAAGCCGATTCAGCGTTGAACCTGTAGATTGTGTTTCCTTTCGTGATCACAATGAATGTCTGAAAAACACAAAGAGACATACAGTACAGTATGTGCTTGCACTCACGTAATTCAGATATCAGATCTACAGTATAAGCTCATAATGTGTCGCATAATGACATGCCCAGAATAGAGACACGAGGTTGAAAGTGGAATCAATTTAAATGTATCCCGAACTTATTTTACCGGGTGAAATGTTACGTGGAAGTACACCTATTTTTGGCAAATAATGCATGCATTGTCCAAAAATGCTTGGACGATGCAGAACAGACAACTAAAATCTAGAACAATCCAGGAAACGGGTGGCAACTTTACCTTTAGACTATGTATTTATTCTTGTGCTATGTACCTCTACCAAATTAATTTGTGATAATAATAAAACCTCAGATTTATACAGCACTTTTCTAAGTACTCAAAGTCGCTTAAGTCGTGATCATTTAGGGTCATAGGAATATATATATTGTCCAAGAGCTACGTGTCCTTACTATAGTATCGTTTGTAATGTTGGTGAAGCAATGGAAGCCGAACTGTACAATTAAGCCTCAGCCAAATATGAACAAATAATGTAGATGTAAACTAGAAGGTGTTGGTGTCCAGCTGGGGACTGACTTTCTGTGCTTTATAGAAGGGGTCTAGGTCCTCCAGGGGTGTGTTGAGCAGCTCCGAAGGAGGGTCTCCAAAGATCATGGGCAGACCTTTGCCCGCCTCCAGATCCTTGTGTGGGGCTTCCGGCTCCTCCTCATTGACCTTGACCTTGACCTTGTCCTTATCTACTTCTGCTGCCCTTTTCCTTTCGATCTCCGCGAGCCTTTCGATCTCCGCCAGTGATTCCGGGGTGAAGCGGCGGAAAGCGGTGCCTGGGCTAGCGAGCAGGTACGCCATCTTCGCATTGCGAAGGGATAGCACCACACCGGGGTCTCTCTAGAGGGCACTGGAGAGAGAGAGACAGAGAGTGAGGTGAGATAGGAGTACGCTGAACGGATACAGGAAGAGTGGGCACTTAAACAACATGGGAACCTCAATGTTAAATTGGCCTTTTTTATTTTTCTATGCCCAAACATTTTTAATTTGGAAAAGGGTCTGAAGTAATGTAAAGTAAAATGTACTGTCCAACTTTATGCCCATAATGACTGGCATCAAGGGGGCGGCCATAGCTGAGTGGTTAGTGAGCCCGCCTAGGGAGCCAGAGGCCCTGGATGCCCCAGGTACGATTCCAGGCCAGGCCAGCAAATGTGTCGATAAAATGAAATTTGTCCCTGAGCAAGACTCTTAACCCCTAATTGGTCACAGGCCCTCATTGGAAACAAGACTGCAAGGACTTTCATGAACGGACCTGTTAAAGGAAGTATCCTTAGACACAGGTTTTGTAGCAATTATAGAAATATTAGACCTTAAATATCAAGTGTTTACCTCCCTAGGGAGACACCCAGGAAGCATCTGAACCATGTTAACTGGCTCCTTTCAGCGTCAAGGAGCAGTGGCTCTACTCCAAGTCTCTCCTGAGTGACAGAGCGTCTCACCCGCACTAAAGGGACATGCCAGTCACCAGCCTGAGAAAACTATATCCGCGATATTGTTCTTTCAGTCATGAAGTGTCAGTGATACTTAACATATGCCGCTGAAAGTTCCTGAGAGGCTAGCGCTACTGCCGAACGATTTAACACTGGTTGCTTGTTTCTCTCCAGAACCTGGCAACTTGGTGTTGCCAGGTAGAGAAACAAGCAACCAGTGTTAAATCGTTCGGCAGTAGCGCTAGCCTCTCAGGAACTTTCAGCGCATGTTTGACTATCATGAGACTCTACAATGAGTAGTAGTAGAGAAAAAAATTACTTTGCATCGGTTATAATAGACGAATTTCCCTAAGCCACGCGCTCCCATTATGACAACGGAGGGGGTTGAAAAAATGACGACAGGGGAATCTCTGGAAAAAACTTTTTTTTTAGGTGAGTAACGACACATCAAAGACAACACTTAAAATGTCCGGAATTCTCCTTTAACCAATACCTCAGATCAGAATGTATGTAAACAAACATGTAGTGCGGTTTCTGGGTAGAATGTCTATGGATATCTACACTATAGAAAATAAAGTGTCCAGAACATTAGCTCTAGATTGTCAACCTGTGGATATTTAGAATAAAATGATATACAGTATGTCTAACAGTGAATAACATTATCACAAGTGTCCTTTTCTTCCAGATATAAGGTTAATGAATAATGTGCTCCAATGCGATCTAATGCTTGACACTAGAGAGTGGTTTGAATGTAAACAGACGTGGTCGTAAGCATTATAAACAATCTCATTTCAGAGCTAAACAGTACACAAAAATAACAGAAGACATTTGAGGCAAGAAATAGGCAATGCAGTAACAGAAACTTGACTCAGCACTGTATTTAATTTTTTTTACTGGTGGTTGAACGCGACCTCCAAGCGGGTCATGGTACTCGCGTTGCCCAGGATGAGTGCTCATAGTCGGGTAAAAGATGTACATCATAGCCGGCGTCTAGAAATTGAAACTTCATGCAGTTAGTTCAACACCCCCCGCCCGCCCCCCCCCATCCCTGTAATTGGCTGAGAGACACACAGCTCCTGTTTCATCACAAAATATTGTACGCCACAAGCTCTTCTTTTAGTGCCATGCGTAATCAAAGTGCATCATCTTGCCATCTTTGTTTAATAGTTCAATGGCTGCTGCAGCGACAGTATTATTTCTGTATCCTTCTGTGGAGTCTCTTTTCCAGAAGGTTCTCGGTTCGATCCCCGGCTCCCGCTGAGTTAGTGTTGAAGTGTCCTTGAGCAAGACACTGACCCTTAACTGCTCCCAATGAGCAGGTTGGTGCCTTGCATGGTTTCTTTGGCAATTCAAACAGATATGCAAGTTCATAGCGCGGCACCGAGTGCCGCACTATGAGCTTGTAGATCTGCTATTTTTATCTTGAAAATGTGTGCAAATCTTTGAAAATATATATATTTTTAAAGCGAACATTTGTAACTCAAATCTTTGCTTCTGGGGGTCCCTGGAACAAAACATTTTGAGATGGGGTCCGCGGCCAATTGCATATCTAAAAATGTTTTCTAAATCCTAACAGTGTGTTGCTATATCAGTGGTGCTCCAACTTTTCCATGTCAAGGACCTCCAAAATGATATGTATTTGGCCGCGGACCCCCATCTCAAAATATGTTATTCCAGGGACCCCTCAGAAGCACAGATCTGAGTTCAAAATGTTTGTTTCAAAACATATATATATATACTATATTCAAAGATTTGCACAAATTGTCCACAATGTAAAAATAAATCGTATATCTGCTATTTTTGAATAGCCAAAGTAATCTTAAAATGACACAGATGCGTTTCCGGTCTTAATGGACTAAGTGGCAGCCACATCATGTACAGGCACCTACACAGGCGTTACAAAAACATTACAAGCCAGTGGCATGCAAACATCTTCTCAATGGATACGAGCAGGCCATAAACCCCGGCATGAGGTGATTAATACAGGTATGTATTGGAATTGCACTGGAAGCACTAAACCACGTGGTAACACGAGAGTATTTGAGATATAGCATTTGTGCCATGTCTGTGTTTATGTCTGTGGGCATGTTTGAGTGTCATTAACCATCGTAGGCTTAGCTGCTTTGATCTACGTCCAGGTCCCCCAACCCTGCAAGCTCCACCCCTATATGCCTCACCCCCTACCCTGGGAGCAGAATGAAGGTGACCCACATAAAAGTGTCAAGGTAATGACAAAGTGACAAGCCACACTTGGGACCAGTGCTGGAGCTCCAAACAGGGTACTTTCCCACAGAACCAAAGGGACCCTAACATTACTTGTGTACATCAGATTACATATTAGCTTTGCAGACGCTACATGCCCAGGCCAAGTGGCACTGCTTCCTTCCAAGCAGCCTCTATGTGTTTAGCAACCAGACAAGGCTACTCGGTTTCCCCCCGGAGCAGCTAAGGTTAGGGGTTTCGATGTCATGATCAGAAGAGTTTGTCTTTGTCTGCAATATCACCCTGTCATTGATATCTAAAACTATATCATCTCACTTCTCACATATCACTTCTTCCCTGTCATTAATGGCACTTTATTCATTGACAGAGAACTATTTGCAAATAATTTTTTGCAAACTGAGCAGCGCACTGTCCAGTTTTCAATGGCATATGCTTTTATTAAAAATAATTGACAAAACTTCAATCAGATAGTATCTCTATTATTTTGTTATTTTATTTATTTGATCACTCATTTCAACAGTGAACTTTAAAAGAGTGTTGCTATTTATGTTATAAAAGATATTTAAATGTAATAATTATCAGCCTTTGTTATTGGCATTTTTTGCCATTTGGGTTTGTGTGTTTGCAAATCTTTGTTCCTACGCATCAACATTTTCTCTATTCCCATTCTGATACCAGCTGGTCACAGATTTTTACCCTGGTTCTTCTCGACTTCACAGTATGTTTAACTTATTTTAAAAATCCATCGATTTGATTAATCTTCAGTCAATATTATTTGATGAGAAGACTAGGACTAAGAGATAACAATAGTCTAACTCTAAAGAGTTAACTGAACACAGATGCCACCTGCTGTCGAGACTATGTCGTCACAGATATGACAGACAGCGGTACTGATGTCTTAATTGGAAGGATTATGTAGTGGGAAGGCTGCCTGTGTTCCCACAGATGTGGTCGAGCAGGGGGAACTTGGCAGGGCAAAATGCACAGACCGATGCACGTGATAGCCACAGATTAAACATGCATCAGTACAGAGCTACGCACACGCACACACACACAACCCAACTTATACAGATAATTACACATCCACACACATATGAGGACACGCACACACTCGCACAGTAGATACGATAGCTTCCCAGCTGCCACGGGCAATCAAGGCGAGGCCTCGGGTTACAGAGGGGGCCGATGACTCTGCTCATTCCATCTTGGCTGAGCCCTCGCTTTCTGCTTCACATCCCTCCGATAAACAGGCCGGCATGCCAAACGCACACTTACTGCGGCTAACTCTCACCGTTCTGCCACCTTCTATTTTACCAGGCTCCCTAATCTGAAGAGTTTCCGCCTCCTAGCACCCTAAATACACCCTGCCTCCCATGTCCTAAAAACAACACCAATACCTCTAAACCACTTTCAGACATCATCATTTTCCACCATCACTCAGACCAGCGATAGAAACCCCCAAAACAAAATCACGCACATACATACACTTGCACACACATGCGCGCACATCTGTGTCACTTTTTCATTTGAGCTAAAAAGCATACATTTTACACTTTGGCTATTCAAAAATAGCAGATCTACAAGCTCATAGCGCGGCACCGAGTGCCGCGCTATGAGCTTGTAGATCTGCTATTTTTGAAAAATCTTGAAAATGTCTGCAAATCTTTGAATATAGATATTATTTTAAAGCAAACATTAACTAAAATCTTTGCTTCTGGGGGTCCCTGGAACTAAATATTTTGAGATGGGTCGGCGGTCAAATACAATTTTGGGGGTCCTTGACATGAAAACGTTTGAGCACCACTGATATAGAAACATACGTTTTTTTCAGAATACTGTTGGGATTTAGAAGACATTTGTAGAATCGGCTTCGGGTCTTAATGGGTTAAGGAGTCTCTAATGTCTCCTTAAGCAAGACCAATGTCTGGCCCAAAAGTCCCAGTTTCCCGTGAAAATAAGCTTCTGTCTTATTGTGTTTGGTGCGGCGTAATTGTGACCCAAACATCCAGGGAGTCTGTGCTGTTCGTTCTCGATCCCGCATCTCCCCTCATCGTCCCATTTCATGGCCCCCGTTCTGGGAGTCAAGGGGCCTCGGTGGGCTCACCAGGCTTAAAATACACTTCACGATGATGGATTTGTTTCATCATGGCACACAGGAAACCTTTCCTGATTACATTGTCACGTCATTAATTGTGAGAACACCAAAAACCCATCCCTTAAAAAGCAGGGCCCCTGTTTCGGAGCTCGTCAATCTTGGAAATGGGAGAAAGGTATCTTTTAATAAGCTGGAGAGGGCTTGAGATGATAGTGCCTTGTTTCAGTTTAGTTAATAATGTGTTTTGGGGCCATTTTAACATTTGTATGTTTGAGAGTGTACAGTTCTCTTTAGACCCAATGGTAAAACCCTAAACTTAGAAATGAAGTGATATTCAATTTCGGTCAAAATAGACATACTGGGCTCATCACGCTCATGACGGAATATGTTTAACTACAACATTAACTATTAATTTCAGGTAAATATAGAGCCCTATCTCAATTTCACATTCATTGCCCACAAGCAAGTAGACACTAACCGTTTCTGTACCATCTGAAGAAATAAATGAACACAGGATTTCATTATCTCCGCCTGTGTGTGTGTGTGTGTGTGTGTGTGTGTGTGTGTGTGTGTGTGTGTGTGTGTCTGTGTCTGTGTCTGTGTCTGTGTCTGTCTGTCTGTGTCTGTCTGTCTGTCTGTCTGTCTGTCTGTCTGTCTGTCTGTCTGTCTGTCTGTCTAATCTTGCAACTACCAGACCGATCAGTTTCAAATGTCTTGTGCACGCTGCCAGTATGACAAGGAACTTAGTCCCTGAATATTTGTCGAAAGCTCTAAACTAAACTAAAATGGCTACACATGATCTATGGAGTCGCGTGATGAAATCGTATCACACAGATTTTTGATATTACATTTTATGTCTTTTTTTATTTAGTTTCTTTTGGGGGTGGGGTAAAATATGCCCTTTCCGTGTGTATTTGACCAATATCTAATCAACAAATTTGCATCACAAATTGCAGCGCCAAAAATGCAACAAATTTCTTTTCACCACATTAAGCACAAATGGTCTCGTGAGTCATGTGTGATAAGTTGCACTGTCATACATACTCTATTTCCCTAGGTAGGCAACTAGGCCTGGCGGAGAACTGCACGTGATGGAGCGCACTTTTCTTTTCTTTTGGAGATACATGGGGACTGCTGTCATCTTCATTACCGCCCTAATTTGTGTTCCCAGTCGGGCCCTTTACAAACATAATTGACAAAAGGTAACGATCAGCATGCTTGATCGTACGCAGCTAATGTCACAATCTGTTGGGACCGCCATCAAACTATGCATAAACAATCCCAGTAGGGTTAAGGAACACACTCAACCCCACATTTTTCAAATCAGCCTTGTGGTGGCGCTACACCAGGCCGCTTTACGTTTTGGCCTATAACATTTTCATCTGGATTCCTTGGATCATTGCAAAAATCCAATACAGGCCATGCCCATTTTTGCCTAAATAAATGTTCCGTCTTTTCTTCAAAACACACTTTTTCCTACTACATTACTACACAAATTCTCAGAAACCTCACACAAATCGCCGGTACGCATTATCTCTGGAGCCATGATGTGATTGGCTATGATTGACCATCCAAAGTTTGCAGGAGGGGCCTATTTGCCAGACCCAAGGGGTCGGCCTACATGAGGCTTTGTACCCGTTTTCTCCATACATGGGCATGCCCCCTTTTCCCTTTACTCTCAGCCATAAAAGTCTGTCCCCCTTTCGTCCATACATGGGCATAGACACAGGCTTAGACACCTCATGTGAGCTTAGCCGTGACGTAGTGCTCTGATCTTATAAAGTACTTATTCTGGGTCTGGCAGAACCAGGTCCCCTGGTCTTGTTTACAGAGTGCAGAGCCAAATGCAATTTAACTTAGACCTATAGGGGGGCCACAAATGCTACTGTTTGTTGGAGAAACATGATGTTTTATAAAAAAGAAATAAGCACAAATTAAGTGATCTCGTGAGTCATGTGACAATTACTGTCAAACAGGGTTCATTTGCTATACTGTTTATACGGTTTACATCCATTTACAGGTTTGTTTACTGTTTACCAGATAATTGAACATCAAATCAACCCCACATTGGAATTGCATGTTGAGGGGCCTCTATAGAGCGTACCTCCAAAGAAGGCACTTTCACGTGTATGCATGTATACGTTTGACGTGACATTCCGTTTGAGGACACATACAGTACATGCTGTAATATAGACACCCATGCATATGTTACACTAGCTGGTGTTGGAATGTGGAAGCTATATTTCTATCCGGAAATCATCTGAAGTCAGGCACGTGCACACATAGACATGAAAGGGGGCTTGAGCCCCTGCCCTTTTACCCGTCGGTAAAAAAGTGCCCTCTCCAGACTAGAACTTTTTTTTTTTTTATCAATTACCCCAAAAAAGACATTTCAACTGCCCCTAGCGGCCTAACGGTAAGGCCGACGGAAATGGCAGTGGATGTGTTGGATGCAACTTAAAGTGAACTTTACTCAGGTATCTAGTTTGTCGCCGTCCGACCTTCCTAGCCCGAGTTATTAAAGAAAAAACGGGCGACAATGGCCAAAACTCAATCGAAAATCGGCCATCGAAAATCGGCGAAAGTGTCCGTTTTCAAGACGTTTGGCCATTATCTCTGGAACAGAAGGTCCAATCGTCTCAGTTCAAATCTTGTTGGATGCGTGACTTTGAGGACATTAGGTACAGAATGACAACTTTTCCTACTTTTAGGTTTTCGGGCCTAAAAGTATGGTAATTGTTCGGGCCAGGCCGAGCCTCGGGCCGGCCGGCAATAGGTGCCCTTTTGAAATTCCAGCCCCTGCCTCTCCAAATCCCTCTGCACGTCCCTGTCTGAAGTTACTTTGTTTTTGTTTAGTTTTTTTGGCACAAAAACAACATGAGCTCACATGAGATGCTGTACCCCTGAATACTACATTGTAGTGAAAACTTTGATTCAGCCCACTGCATGTCACTCATTCCCAGTGTCTTGGGGTGTTAAGTAGTCAAATTGCAAAATGTAGTGCAGTGACATTTGAGAGGAACCAGGAGCTGATGGCACTCCATTGTAAATGCAAACATGATAAGATAGAAGCATCAAATATTGTCCCACAAACTTTTCCTGGTCCATTTAGAATCATTAGCATAACATTTTCCTCATCGTTTCCTCATTGTTCCCAATTGTGATTATACTGAGAGTGATTTAAATGACAGCTTAGATGGCTCGTGTCTTTGCAGTCAGTGTCGCATTACCAGTATTTAACCAATTTATAATTTCTGTAATTTCATTAACTGGATTAATTATCTGGATTTTATTTTATAAGTATGGAAATTACAATATGGAAATGCCACACATAATAAACCTATTTGTATATCCAATCCAATCCAATCCAATCCAATTTATTTATAGAGCACATTTAAAACAACAGTGTTGACCAAAGTGCTTCACAAAAAATGAACAAACAATAAAAACACAGTAGTCACAATAACTCACAGTCATAATACAGCAATAAAAACAGAAATAGGCATAAAAGGTTAAAATATAGCATTAAAAGAAAAGTATACACTATGCCATGCCTGGAATGTAGTTGAGTTGTAAACTAAATATCTACAGAGTAAACAAGGGCTTTTATCCACACGTCGTTTGACATTCGCTGTGCACCCCTTCGTCCATTTTCTCACGGGGTCAAATCTCATGCTGCCGCTGCCTTGCTCTCTCTCTCTACTCTCTTCAACACCCTGTCACCCACCAGTTAACCTTGTGTTTGAAACCCTACGGGGCCCACAGACATCTTTTACACCTGTCACAACTTACATTATTAGTAACTCTCGCATTATGGTGAGGTTTATGAGCAGTTCTAGGAACACACCATCAATGTACAACAGAATGCCTGAGTTATACTTTAGTCGCGAGCGGGTGTCACAAATTTAGACACTTGTTCATGGGGTCAAGGATCATGGTGATGCCTTTATGTTTGTTTGTTTTTACTTTTATGGTGATAGCTTAAACGAAAGCGAGCTTACGTTAAAGGGATATAAACATGTTTGGGATCATTTTAACTACTACTCAGGCTTTTGTGAGCACCCCAGACGGTTTTTAAGTTGCTTGATTCAGTATTTAGATATTTTATATTAATTTTATCAGACACGCCCCCTTCCTATACAAACCCATTGTAAC
Organism: Gymnoscopelus braueri; assembly: GCF_963280865.1. NCBI lineage: Eukaryota > Metazoa > Chordata > Actinopteri > Myctophiformes > Myctophidae > Gymnoscopelus > Gymnoscopelus braueri. The sequence goes on along the minus strand of NC_137617.1, from coordinate 27,693,431 downwards.
TTCAAATCTGAAAAGATTCATCGAAAACACCCGTCCTTGGTTCTGGTGACTGATATTGTCCTTATATGAGGGGGCAGTGTTTTTTCAACTACTGTACTTAGGGAAAATTCAAAAAATTAATGAATTCAAAAAGCAATTAAAAAAACATGGCCCCCTCACATATTAGGGGGAATCACCAGAACCAAGGACGGGTGTTTTCAATGAATCTATCATGGTTAAAATGGAGTTTGAAGTTACAATGGGTTTGTATAGGGAGGGGGCGTGTCTGATAAAATGAATATCAAATGTCTAAATACTGAACCAAGCAACTTAAAAGCTGCCTAGTGTCCTTAGAAAAGCCTGAGTAGACGTTAAAATTACCCCAAACATGTTTGAAAGTGAAATATCCCTTTAAGGAAGGTGCCAGAGCACGGTATTCCAGGATGCATTGTTTGAATGCTGAGAGGATGGTGCTGTCGTGTGTGACATGCTTCTCTCAATGCATACCAACAAGCTGTGAGGACTTAAAGTAAGCCGCCTGCTTTTCTTTAATGCACGGCAAAATCCTAATTTAACTCAGTGAGTTAAAATTGGTCAAAGAGGCTCTCATAGAATTACATTTCAACGATATTCTAAAGTGGCTGTTTAATTAAACATGGTAATGAGTCATTACCATGAAGGCACAAAGAAGGTCTGCACAATACATTACATTACAGTCATTTAGCAGACGCTTTTATCCAAAGCGACTTACAATAAGTAGCTCCCTTAAGTGAAATGTAATAGTACTTCCAAGTATATTTCCTTGGATATACAGTAGGCTACTATTAAAAGTAGGGTAAGTGAAATGTATTTGTTAAAATAAGTGTTAAATAGCTGTACATTATGATAGTATTGCTGTAGTGTCTGTCCAATAAAACGAATCTCCCCGCCGTCTCTCCAGCTCTTTAGTAAACAGAAATGAAATGTTCAGGTCAGGATACCAATTTGATCCAATCAGGGGAGAGAACTCATACAGGATACAGGATAAGCAAGTGAAATTGGAAGTGATGACACAAAGAAATGAGCCGAACTCTAAATTGAAGATGATAAAAGGGTACTCTCTCCTGATTTTGAAATTGGCAACCCACCTGCAAATGTATTTTCTGTTTATTAAAGAGTTGGAGAGACTGGGAAATCCCTGTTACTGAACAAACCTCTACATCCAAACAAAACTTTATAGGAATGATTAATATCAGAATATAGAGCTTTAACCCAAAAATATCACTTATCCTACCTTTAATTGTCACCAAACCTTTGTGCCTTTTATCTCTGTACCTTTTTGTCGTCCAACACATGCCTTTAGAAGGGTTTGTGGCTGTGATTGTGAATGTGTTTAATGAGTCATTACGAAGGACTACATACATGGTTTTGAATGTGTCTGTCTAGGCTCCCTAAAAAAAGAAACACTCCCAATAATCTATTATTGTCCTGCTTTTTATATTGGGATATCTAAATGGTATTCCTTTGCAGAGCAAAAGAGCAGGTAATAATACTCGGTGTTCCCAGCAGAAGAGTTATTGTCTTTAGAGTGCTAAGATAACATTCCATAGCATTAAATCAAAACCTGCATAACTTGGGCTGAAGTCTACCTCAAGTCAGTTGTATTGACTGATTACTGACTTGAGGCTTGACTTAATTGGACTTGAACTTTATTTGAAATGTTTCTTCTTAACTGGAAGAATATCTTGTAAAAAATAAAAATAAAAAGTTAGTATGATATTAACCACTTTCAACCTAACATCCCTATTTTGGACATGTCATCATTATAGGCGAAGGTTTCCCCAAAAAATCTGAGAATTTCAAAGATCTTTAGTAATAGCGAGAATAAAGTTGTTCTACAAGCTCACAGCGTGTGGCATCGCGACATATTGTGAGCTTGTAGACTGACTGTTTTTGAAAAAGACCTCTAAAGTTCCTTAATTATGCAACTCAGCGAGGACGCTTGGTTGGCACAAGTTCCTGTCCATCACTGTGGAGCCTATGAGGGTTCAAATTCCATAGTGCCTCCGGCTTGGCCGTGGGTCCATACGAGCACAATTTGGCTATGTCCGCAGGAAGGAAGCCGGGCAGGGAGGTCAATCTTTGTCACTGCACCAGCAACTCCTCCTACGGGGCTGGTGTGGGGGGTGTTGAATGGTGAGGAGTAGGGTGGAGGCGCTCCCTGTGGGGCCTGCAGTGCTTACTGGCAGGTGAGGTGAGCTATGTGCAGCAGCAGTGACAAGACTACACAGAATGTGTGGAATTTGGCGGAAAATGGGGGGGTTGTCTACTCTAAATAACAAAATGAAATAATGCCAGCACAACAATGTACCTCCATGGCATATGTATTCATTTACTAAAATCAGCCGGTCTCCTGTCATTTCAGTCCATGTTATCCACAGCCTGAAACAACAGAAGCAACAAGTACTAGTAACAGAGAATGACGGAGAGTTGATGTAGGTAAAGTATCTTCCTATAGGGTACATTGTTGAAAAATATAATCATTTTGTATATCTTAAATGTAACTTTTCATGGTGTTGATAAAAAAACACAGCAATTATACATCCATCCAGCATCTGTGAAACTAGACTGAGCTATTGTCATATTCATTACAGTCCCTTGAAAAGCATGTGGTTTCCAGTCTGATGGTGTCAGCTACAACAACTAAGGAAAGGGCCTGCAGGCCTGCTTATGAAACTCAAACCAGCTAAACAGATGCTATGATAGCCAGCGAAGATCGTCACAGGAGTAAAATTCAACCAGAGACAAACTAGGTTATCAGAGACGGTTCCCCACTCCGCTAACATGATGATATGATTCATGTGGTATATGATCTTCTCATGGGGTCAAACACGATCAAGCTTGGAAAGATTTGTGGTGATGATGAATCAGAAAACTCTACCGGCGTGACAGTTGGGTTTGAGGAAGAGAATATAAAGAATGTGTTATCTTTTAACCTTATTTCACCTCTTGACTACTACAGAAATGACATGGACCCTGCCAAGCAGTCACATGGCTTCCCTTGGTGAAAGAAACCCAAAACCAACACCTCCGGCGTCCAAGAGCATGTGATGCCACACACGCACGCAAACACGCGCACACACACGCGCACACACACACACACACACACACACACCCACACCCACACCCACACACACACACACACACACGCACGCACACGCACACGCACACGCACACGCACACGCACACGCACACGCACACAATAATTGCAAGTAACACATACGTATAATGTGGTGTTTTTTGTCATCTAGTACATAATCTGTGTAGGAAGCAATATGCCCATATTCCCCTTGAACAATCTGCAATGGAAAACCAAGAAAACATACAAAACTCACAGCGTGCAAAGCCGAAAATCTGTACTTCTTGACTTCAGTACAGGCCCTGTTATAACAGCTCCATTGGAAGGAGCACATCCATTTACAAAGTGAGTGGCATACTGCTGACAAGTTTTAATAGGAAAAGGTGGCAACACCCAATCTCCACATCTTGTGTCCAGGAAGCCTGGCTGTCTCCCGGAGTCCTACACCTCTGATTTGGGCAACATGGATTAGCAGTGGAGCAATGGTGGCGTATGAGCATCCACAGCATCACATTATCTTGCCCATCTGCCAGGAAGACATGGGCTAAAAATAAACACTTGCCCCCATAGGGAGGGGACATAGTGGGAATAGAGAGGGTTGGGAGTGTCCAAACTGCCTAGCACATTGGCACTTAATACATATATACTGCATATAAATTATATTGTGCCTGAGCAGGCTGTTCAGATGCCCACATGCTGCACTTCTCCCATCACAGTTGGTTCTGGGAGGCACCTGTGTGGCAACCCGTTCATAGGCCACAAACATGACCTGTGCAAGTGCATGCACAAAACACGCAGGCAGGCATAAATCCCAAATTTGACCACGCTCAATTACACCGTCCGTTACTGTATAGAACATAAACCTAGTGAAATATTATTTGGCAATATTGTTTTCTAGTTATTAAGCATTGTTGTTTTCATTTGTGCCAAATCTGCCAAACTACCTAATTTTAATAGACAATTTCACTACATGCACCCTTGTGCAAACAAAACAATGAGTATAAGCTCAACCATATTCCACTAAATCATACCACTAAATCCATTTTCTATAATATTTAGAATATAGATGTTGATCTTAAAAATATATATGTATAGTCATAGCAGCTTGTGAACAGAGAATACAAGAACAAAAGTATCTTGGCCAGGTATAACTTAAATAAATAACTTAAATTTAGTCAAACTACTTTCCACCTGATGAGACATTTGGGCAGCAATGCATACAGAACTCAACCTCAGACTCCAATCCACACAACTCAACACAGAAAAGCAGGTGAACACTTACCTTGCACTGTAAAATAAATTCCAAGGAATTCAAAGAAACCTAAGAAAAAAGAATCCAAGTCTTCCCGTCCAGCCTTTTCAATGAGGACTTAATTCTCTCCCTCTGTCAGCCAAGGCTTGCTCCAGGACAGCTGTTGCTGACGCGGTGGCGTCCTGCTGAATGAAACCTGAGAGTTGCTTCAGGTAGGATCAACGGAACTTCATGACACTTCGAGAGAAGCTTGTTCACCGCGCGTTGGTCCATGTCGGAGTTTCTAATCAGTCAACCCCTACATTGAGTAATAGCCATTTCGTTCGGATCAATAGTCTTCTTCATCAACTATATTCTTTGAATGATCGATTCGCTACACCTGTAGATGAAACTAGCGCAACATTTCTGGTGCGCTCTCCGCGTAGAGCGCGTCTTGCTACTAAGCCCTGGTCCAGAGTGTTATTAGTGAGTTCTCTCTAACGCCCTGCCTTCTCATAGACCAAAAGTTCCACTGCCGTGTGAGGTCTCCGTCTTTAGTAAAAAATAAACAAAACAATTTCGCTACTCACCGAAACGAAGGCAGTTTTGTGTTGTTAAAAGTCTATTCTCCAGGGTGGGAAGTCTCTAAGGACCCCACCTTCTCTGTATGATACACTTTGTGGGCAGAAAATGTAATGTCCGCCAGATGGAAATTATTTTATTTACTCCACTGCACCCTCTACAGATCTGGTCAATGGTAATTTATCATGACCAGATCTGTAGAGGGCGCAGTGGAATAAATACAATAATTTCCATCTGGCGGACATATTTTAGTAGTTTCTGCCCAAGTGTATTATACAAAGAAGGTGGTGTCTTGAGAGACTTCCCACCCTGGAGAATAGACTTTCAACAACACAAAACTGCCTTTGTTTTGGTGAGTAGCAAATGTATTTTGTTTATTTTTTTACTTAAGTTGGAGACCTCGCACGGCAGTGGAATTTTCGGTCTATGAGTCTGCCAGAGCGACCCTCAGGGCGTTAGAGAGCATTGGTTCTCAAAGTGGGGTCCGGGGACCCCCAGGGGTCCTTGAGGGAGTTCCAGGGGGTCCCCAGCTAAATGATAGATTAGGCACCAAATGGACCCTTATGGGTCTGTAACTCTGAGAGTGTACAAATGGAACGGGTCCATTTGGTTCCATTTGTACACTCAGAGTTAAATCGACAGATTTTACAATATAAATTGCGGTCCAAGTGATAGAAATGCCATTAAATGGGGGTCCGTGGCCCTAATGCATGTCAAACTGGGGGTCCTTGAAATTAAAGTGGTTGAGAATCGCTGCTAGAGCCGTAAAAACTTCTTATGGGGGTCCCTGGCTTATCTTTTCAAATGGGGGTCCGCGGGCTGATAAGTGTCAACTTGGGGGTCCTTGACATGAAAAGGTTTGAGAACCACTGCACTAACGCTCTCTGGACCAGGGCTAAGGGAAAAGGGGAGGACAGACAGACAGCATCAGTGAATATCGTGGGCTGCCTACAATTCGATTGAGTGAGGAATCCTGTCCACGCATAAGGCTATATCTGGCTTCAAGGTAGATTATACAAGGAAAACGATATCTGCGATTACAAATGTTTAACTGGTTGTCATCTGTTTCTTGGAACTGGAGACCTCTGCGTGTCAATTTTCCCACGTCCACCCCCTCCCTCCTCATGTCTGCAAAATGTCTGGTTCTAAACGGGATCAGACATAAAACTACAGAAGGCGCTGCTAATCCATTCACAACTCAGCAGAAACTTAAACCTGGTTCCTGGTTTTCAACGCTATGGACCAGAGCTTAGTTTTCAACCAACTTCGTCTATGCAGCAATAGCATAGCCTACTGGTGATGGACTTGTCAACCTTTCAAGAGACCAGATTTTAAAATACTTTTATCTTATTTAACAGAAGCCACCCCTCTCTCCCTCTCAACCTTGTGTCTTCGTTGCAGTTACTGGCCGTCTTCCTCCTATCGTGTTGTGATGTGACGACTGATGCGCAGAAGTCCAATCCAGGCGGTACACCGATTGATAACTATCCAATTTTGTGACCACCAGATGTCGCCTTTTTCCAGAGGTGTACATTTACTCAAGTACTGTACTATAATTTTGAGGTACTTTTACTTTACTGGAGTATTTCATATCGTCTATACTTCACATCTCAGAGGCAAATATTGTACTTTTACTCCACTACAATTTGAAAACTAGTCACTTGCAGATATAAACTACTACATTATGAAACACTTTTGCCCCATTTTATACCTAGCCTATTTGAAAAAAAAAGTTGATCGACAAGCTCACAACTTGTAGATCTACTATTTTCAAACGTTTTAGTACATTTTGATTCCAATACTTTTGCTCAGGTAAAACGTTTGAGTACTTTTTCCACCACTGGCAGTTTTGCATTTAAGAGTCACAGCAATTGATGGGAAAGTATTTTTGAGACACTCATGCACATTTTGTGCCCCCACTGACACATTTACTAGATGCCTACACTCACACTGTTGGGTTATGTAAAGTGGTTAAATTCTTAAATGTATGTTCACAATGTCACAAGACCTACAAATATAATGACAAAACACCACTTTTGTTTTCGCTTCACAAACAAGAGAGAAAAGGACTTAATGCAAATGTATTTTATTGTATTAAAACATTGCATTCATAAAAAATGTGCAACATACTTAAACACTTTCACTTTAACTTATTAGAAAATATATTGTCTGGCAGAAACCTCATATCTTGTAGATCAGCCATTTCTGCTGGTTTATGAAAGATAAAGTGTCGTTATTGACAAAGAATATGGCTGGTTGTGTCATTGGTCCATGTCATCGTCGGAAGCCGATTCTGCCTTAGTGGCATCGAACCCCTCAGTGCCTTCATGGTCCTCATTAGAGCCTTCACTTTCATCTTCCTCAGAGCCCTCACTTTCATCTTCCTCAGACTCTTCAACATTTTCTGTAGTGGCATCGAACCCCTCAGTGCCTTCATGGTCCTCATTAGAGCCTTCACTTTCATCTTCCTCAGAGCCCTCACTTTCATCTTCCTCAGACTCTTCAACATTTTCTGCTCCTACACTCTCTTCCTCGCCCTCTGTCGTGCTGCCCTCTTCATCAGCCAGGTCTTCCATCAATGATTTAATCAGAGAGCGCCTTGAGGCCACAGAGGCGTTCCCTCCAGAGCTCATCCTGGACGTTGAGGTGAGTGGGGCGGCTCTGAGTGGAGTGGCTCTGAGTGGAGTGGAACTGTAAGCTCCCAGTTCCGGAGCAAACGTTTCGTCCAATGGGCCAATAGGGGGCTGGTGCATGTGGTCAGCTTCCTCCTCGTCGCTGTCATAAATGACAGCTGCCTTCTTACTCTTCTTCATCGTGATGAAGTCTGCAGATGTCTCAGAGACACAGGAGCCAGCGACACTCATATTCTCTCTTCCCACATTTAGTGACTTCTCCACATCGAAACTGCCCTCCAACTGAAGACGGGAGAGCAACTTCCTCCCCTGGGCTTCAATCTTCTCTTCGTCCAGGTCTTCGCCAGCGAACATGTCGTCGCAGCTGTCCTCCAGCTCAAGGACGAAGTCACCATGTTGGGGGGACTCATTGTATGAGGACAGTTCACGGTCTTCATTCATACTCAAAGCAGCAGACAACTGCAGGACAGACAGTCTTTTATTCTTCAGAGAGATGCCAGGGCCGATGTCCTTCGGTCTTGGTGACTCCATGACCTCAGTAATGGAGGCATCTCTTCCCTCTAAGCCACACGGAACCCCATTCAACGACACATCTCTTGCTGAAACACCGCCAAGGCTGGCATCCTTTGTTATTGAAGTGTCCATGACCTCACTAAAGGACGCATCCTGTGCCTTGACCCCACACAAGGACGCATCTCTGGGTGAGTCATGTTTCTCTTCAGCCTGGTTCTTCTCAGCAACACCATCATCCAAAGTGAGGTTGACCATCTGCACGCTTGGATTTTGACTGCCGTCATGGTGCTCCTCAGCAGGACCAGACTGGAATGCCACATCTGTCGGATCAGTGGAAGAAGACAAACAGTCACCAACAGCCTGATTCTCTTCAACGCTGTCGTCGATCATCTGTACACTCCCATCTTGTTGTTCTTCTACAGATCCAGACTGGTCGAGGTCCACTACCACAACAGGAGAGTGTGGCTTTGCCCTCCCTCGTTTCTCATTGGACCTTGCAGCTCCAGTCTGACCCATTTGTCTCAACCACGCTGGCTCTGTGCTTGCACCCATGCTCTCCGCCAGCTGGGCATGCAGCTCAGACTCGACCCTCATCTGTTCCTGTGCCTTCTGGACCCTTGTCTCGATGTAGCGCTGGGACTCTTCATCTTCGGGGTCCTCATCGCAGTTGACCACCTCAAGAATAAAGATAAATAAGGTTCATTGTCAGTACCTATACAGGTTCAAGCAGTGACGCGCAAGTGTGGATGTCTGCAAAATACTGTGAGACGAACACAATAAAGCAAGTGTGTATGCAAAATACTGTGCTACATCAACATAATAAAGCTAGGGTAACAGATGGGGGGGGCTAGGGTAACAGATGGGGGCTTGTCAAGGATGACAGCAATAGCAACATGAGAATATAACTAAAAACGGTGCAATAAGGAATAACCATTATACAGATACCTTGTACATTAATCCATTGGTTCTCAAAGTGGCCCTTGGGGGTCCCAGCTAAGTTAGTTAATATAGCGCGTCATAATCATTTTAACCATATTTTATACTTTGGCCGTTAAAAAATTTTTTGCAGATCTACATACAAGCTCATAGCGTGGCACAAAATTAGCTTGTAGATCTGCCATTTTTGAAAAATCTTGAACATTTGTGCAAATATATTTTTTAAGCGAACATTTTCACTCAAATCTTTGCTTCTGGAGGTCCCTGGCACAAAACATTTTCAGATGGTCCACGGTCAAATATATATCAATTTGGGAGTCCTTGAATTGAAAAAGTTTGAGAACCACGTCCACCGCATTAAACAGACGAGTTAAAGCAATCTGTACAGGAATAACTACCTGCGAGAACATTAGGTCGTGGTCCGTGATGCCAAACATATCCATAGCGTGCAGGTGCGCTATGTGTTCATTCAGCTCGGGGTCTGTTATGCGGTGGCTGGAGTGGAGGGTCTGCAGCTGAAGCTGAGTATTGGAGGAGCGCGTCGACTCCAGGGTGAAGAGCTCCTTCAGCTCCTGCTTGCTGAAGTACCTGTGAAGATAAATACCGGTACATTGAAATGCATTATCTTACTGTGTTATTCAAATGAAGTGCCTGTGAAGCCAAATATATTAAAATGAGAACTTGTGATTGGCACTATAATAAAATTTTATATAAACATATAATCCCACAGCATACCTGAATGGGTCCTTCTTTTCACCCGTTGTTTGTCTAATCAGGGAGTCTTTGAAGACCTGACGCCTGTAGATCTTCTCCTCTACTGTGCCACAGGTGATGAGCCGGTATATGACCACATTTTGCGTTTGCCCAATGCGGTACGCGCGGTCCACGGCCTGGTTGTCAGTGGCAGGGTTCCAGCTGGGGTCATAAATGACCACGCGGTTGGCAGAGGTCAGGGTGATGCCGACACCGCCCACTGCGGTGGTCAGCAGGAAAACGGAGTAGCGTCGGTCTTTCTGGAACTTCTGGATGAGCCGCTCCCTCTCAGCCATCTTGAGGATCGTGCCATCAAGCCTCAGAACCTTACAATAGAGGAAGTGGTTGAGTAATTAGACCTGAGCAGTGGTTCTCAGTGGGTCCCCCAATGAGTTTAAATTTCACCATTAGAATTTAAAGTTATAAAAATTACTATTCAGAGCTTAATCACTCTACAAGCTGGATCTACGAGCTCGCGTGTCACATTGCAACGTATTGTGAGCTTGTAGCGCTGCTATTTTTGACGATTTTATTTTTTAATTTGTTGCATAATAAATCTAACATAAAAAAAACCCCAAAGCTCTCCATGGCACACAATCTTTCCAAATGGGTACCCATGGCCAAATACATCAGTTTGTGGGTCCTGGACATGAAAATGTTTGAGAACCACTGAATTAGAGTACCAAGAAAACTAGAATAGCCAGTAGACATTAAACAAATGAACAACATACCTAGTACTTATCTAAACAACATGCATCTATAACTATATTATTTATCAATATCGTGGTAAGATATGGGATTTTGGATATCTTAATATGGCATACTATGCAAGTTTTCCCTTTTCCTGGTTTTAAATCACTTGGGCCTTATATTAAACAGTCAAAAATTCTACAAGCCATCAACTTGTAAATCTTAATTTAACAAAAAAAAAATACATTATCGCTACAACACAATATTATCGTCACAATACTGATGGAGTTATGACTGCCAGAATTATTTCAGATTTTTACATTGAAAAAAAAGTACTCAGGAGCCGAGATACAGAATTTTTAAGTTTTAAGTTAACAAGGAAGTGGATAGGAGTCTAGATCTTCGAAAAATCATATCTCCTTGGTCTTTGGGTCAAATTTAAAATAAAAAATTTGATTTGATTTTTTTTTAACAAGAATACTTGATCTTGGCAATCAAGTGATGGATTTGAAAGAACAAGTATACTTGATCTTGGCAATCAATGTGTTAATTTGGTCAAATATAGTCATATTTGATTTCGTCCATATAGCCCAGCAACTATCAAAAAAGTCAAGGCCATACCTTGAAGCCCCCGTTAGTGAGGACTCGCTGGAGAATGTCCAACACCTTCCGGAAACGAGCGAAGATGAGGGTGCGGTGACCTTCCTCCCTGAGCCTCTGGAGGAGCTGGAGGAGGAACGTCATCTTCCCAGACTCTGAGATGAGCGTTTCATCCGAGATGCCCTCAATGTCGCTTCCTGCAACTTCCTGCTGGTAGGGCCATCGACATCATGACATTTTAGTTGACCATGAATTTTTATTTAAGTGTGTTTTTAGCACTTAAACGTAACAATTCTATTTGCTTTGTAGAAAAGATTGCACAGGGCAGATACAGTATGACAAATAACTTCAATATACATCAAAGCCCATAATAAAATTAACACAAAAAAAGACTGACAATGACGATAGAATAATCAAAATAAATAGATAATTTACTATAAAAAACCCAAAATTTTAGTCGAAATGCCCAAAATAGGTTGAAAGTGGTTAATACTGATTAATAGAAACAGGTCTTAATTATTATGCAAACATGATTGCCAGGAGATTAAATAATTATGACCGGCATACCTGCTGGTCCTCAGATAAGCATTCCTGCAGGCCCAGCTCAGCCACAGCTTTGGCAGAGAGCAATCTTGGATGGTCACACACCTTCTTCAGGACAGTCAGTTCAGCCAGAGGTGACCTGTTAGTAGGGTTGTAGAGATTAACCACTTAGTAAACCCTATATACACACACACACACACACACACACGTTGCCCAATGTCCCCCAGGGTCTGCTCCTCTACACAAAAGCTCTTTCGTGAAAATAGCCAGTCTGCAATCTCACAACGTGTGATGGTTCAACAAGTGGCAAACTGGTTTCCAGCTGGACCAAAATAATGTGAAAAACTACATTTAAAACACTTGCTTCTTTTTATCCTCCATAGTGTCACATGATGAATAACCCAAAAATAAACATAAAACGGACACCGTAAAAGTAGCATCAATATCTCAGTGTTGACAGGCCTACCTGGTTGTTGTGAGCAGCTCTTTGATGTGGTCAAGGGACAAGAACTGTCTGTAGATGTCTTCCTGTACCTTGCTCAGGTACGTCCACACAACCAGGTCATTCTTTCTTGTCAATTTTGGCATGACTGCGCCCGAGTCTGTGTGTTCTTCTCCAGTCATTTCTTCTTTAGCTGCCTCTTCTTTAGCTGCCTGTTTTTTCTGGACCTCCGCTTTCGTCCTCCTTAGAAAATAGGGCTGGATGGTCGTCATGAGGTTCTCAGACATCTTAGCTCCCAGGGCTTTCTCTCCTGGAGTGGCATCCTTCTCCCTGGCCCTGGTGATGGGGTTATCATACTCTGATTTGAAGGTTTTTGCCGTTCCAAGGAGAGCACCCTGGAGGGCAAAATCAAACAATGCCCACAACTCTCGCAGGTTGTTCTGGACAGGGGTTCCTGTGAGAAGAATGCGGTTTTTCGCAGGTACAGCATGGGCACTTTTGGCGGTTTTAGTCGATGATGACTTTATCTTATGTGCCTCATCCAGGATTACATAGTCCCACTTGAACTGACGGCCGTTGTAAGATGCTAGCTGCTCCCAGTTGTTTATCAGCATATTGAACGTGGTGATAACCACGCCGCCACGTCTCTGGACCTTCTCCAAATTCCTGCTTCGCTCCGGTTTGCTGGAACCATGGAACTCCTTCACCCTCATTCCAGGGGTCCACTTGGCGAACTCCTTTGTCCAGTTGGTGATAAGGGAAGTGGGCATAACGAGGAGGGTATGTTCGACATGCCCGGCATCGTACATGCCAGATAAGAATGCGATGATCTGGATGTAGGGGTGAAAAGATGACATTTTTTATTTCAGTAATTGAATAATTTCAGTAATTTAATAATCAGTTCAGTGATGCATCATGTCAACATTTCTGGTAGGCCTATGCATGGAATGCATATGCCAGGAAAACATATTAAAGCGGTTCAGATAACTTGTGTTGACATATCAGCAATATTATAAATTAATTGTATAGATGAATTGATTAATCTGTCGATTATTTTATTTTTGATTATTCAATCATGAAAATAATCATAGTTGCAGCCGTACCTGGATGGTCTTTCCAAGACCCATGTCATCTGCCAGGATGCCGCCTTTAAGTCCATCCCGGTACAGACCGTAGAGGAAAGCTATTCCCTCCCTCTGATAGTCGTAAAGTTTGTCATGGAGGTCTTTGAATAGTGCAAGGCCATTGATTGTCACAAAATCATCATCTTCACTAACGTCTGCTTGTTCTGCCAGGACGTCCTCTAGTCTTTTTATTCTCCCCATGAGCTTGTCACTGGGAAGGATGTTGTGGGCCTTCTTGAACTCCTCCAGGGCTTTGGCCATATCTCCAGCTCTGGCAGCGGCTTTCCCGTCCTTCGTATGCCTGGAAAAGCAAAGCATATTATTCATGTATCATCTATTCACCAGCATGTAGTATGAATCAGTGGTTCCCAATTGTTTTCTTTCATCTGACCAAAGCTGAGACCCACCACACGTGTGCACACACACACACACACACACACGTGCTTTTCAGACATGTTAAACCCCTACGATCTACAAGCTCAAAACGTGTCGCTTCACAACATGCTGTGAGCTTGTAGATCTGCAGTTTTTTTATTTATTGGGGGTAAAAACAAAAAGACAATTTACGTATCCTACCTGGGTCACGGTTTTGTTTCCCCGATAGACGTTTAATATTGCGGCACATAAGAACTGTGTACCCAAAAACAAACAAATGAGCTGGCCAGTTTGTTTATTTTTGGACCAAAATTCTTATATGACGCGATTAAACACGTCTATAGGAATTCAGAATGGGGAAACAAATTCTGGGGAAATTCTGTGCTCTATATTGACAATATAGTGACATGCCCACAAAAAAGGGATGCCAGGTTTAAAGATTTAGATACTACTTCAGACCACAGCTGTAATAACTCCCCTCAACTGGGAAAGTCTGGTTCCTTCCGTGACCTCTAACCGGGACACACATCCAGACCTTGCACCACATTCCCTGGAGACCCGGTTTCCTTTACACTACAGTCATGTTATAGGCAAACATTTCCAAATATATATTCTAAAATATCATATACAAGCTCAGAATGCATCGCAACACGTGAGCTTGTATATACACTATTTTTCAAAAATCTACTTTTTTTATTTCTAAGATCTCAAATAGGGGTTTTCAAATTAATTTGACTTTTTACAAAATATTGGTAAGCAGCAGTGGTCTAGAAGACTAGGACTCTCCAGAATCAGGAGAAGCCCCAGAAATCTGGTGTCGGTTGGGCTCTAGCCTTTAGATCACAGCTCTTTGAGGACAGTTTTCTTCCTAGGTCAGGTATTTATTTCTAGGTTAGAAATGGAAATTGATTTCATAGCTACCGTTGACAGGCCTCCATTTTCTCATCCAAATCCAGATTTAATGACCTGTCAAAACAAAAGAAAAAACGTAAGTAAAATGTCAGTAATATAGTTGAACACAAAGAACCATCCGATTCTGAATACTGCGTTTCATCCCGAGATTTTCTTTCAAGTCTTTAAGGCTGAAAAGAAGGTAACATGATCAGCCAAACTTTTGAAGGAATGCACCTAGTCTATGAGACATGGGTGTTTTTGTCTTTGAATGATGGGACCCATGTAAAGTCATAATAGTGCAGCTTTAAGTGGTTAAGTTATTCAGTACTACTCACTTCTCCAGCCTGGTAGAAATGCCATCCATGCATGAATCCATCTCACTGTTCGTTGGTCTATTTGTCCCGCTTAGCAGTCTGCTTTCTGTAAACCCAGAGGAGGCAATAGCTCTACAGTTACTTATATGCTGTGCGTTTATCACTTCATTTATAGGGTGGGAGACAATATATCATTCATTCAGTTAACTTCCCCAAAGTATTCAGTGAACAAACAGGTTGGTCTTGGAATGGGGGGGGGGGGAATAAATGAGTAGAATGCATTACATATTTCATTATTAAGAACAACCTCTACAGCAGCAGTGCTGTCCAATATTAGGTGGACTTAACCAGTTGAACCACAGCAACTTGCCAAAAATAGCAGATCTGCAAGGCTGGAGTTTGTACATCAGCCAGGTTTGACCAAGAGATTTGGTACAAGTCTCAACCTTTTCAGGCCGCGACCCCCCAAAATAAAATCATATTTAAACTGGGCCCCAGGCGGGCCCACGCCGCCCACCCTGACAAGCAATTGGAATTGTAGGAATTACATTTAGTTTGACTCGCTTCCACAGACAATTGTGAAAATAGCAGATCTACATAAGTTCAAATGTAGATCGGCTATAATCAGTGATGAGCTGTGGATTTTTGAACTAGGGGGGCTATATTTTCTGACGTCACGTGCACGCGCACGTGCACGCATGTGCACATAGCCAATCAGCTCAGTGCTAGTTGAAATACTGTATTCAACATGTGATTTTTAATGTAATTATATCGTATTATTTAGTTGCATTGTTAATTTGTTGTTTTTATTTTTGTTTCAATTAATTAATTATTTTATTTTCCTTTTAGTTTTATATAAAAGCCCTTTACATAGACTCACCCACACATAAGTACTTAAAATAATCAGACAACTTGTTTTTGTCTTGTCTCAGAGAACTGGGTCCTCTTCTAAGCGATCCCCTTCACACTCTGCAGTGCAGAGACTGTTGTCTCTCATTGTGAGAGGAATCAATGTACACATTCAATTCAAGTCCATGGCTTTTTAGAGTAGCCTAATGTTATGCAAAGCAGCCAGGTAGACGCTATTGAGAACGGCTCGCCGCTGACGGCGCGAACCTTGAGAGGCTATTGTTTAAACTTTAAGGTGTTAAGACCGCAGCTGACGGTGCGTGCTCGCGCGTGCATGTGGAGCTCCCAGCCCCCCAGCCAGCGCCAGAACTAAGGGGTCGTCGACCCCCCATAGCACCCCCTACAGCTCATCCCTGGCTATAATACTTTTTGTTTTAACCAAAAAATATCACTTACCCTACCTTTAAGTTTCAAGTCAACAACAGTTCAACTTCAGCCTTGGATCAAGACTATCACATAAATGTATTTTATCGATAACGCGACAACTTCTAGCAAAGACAAACAAAACCACACTAACAAACAGCGGCAGGCTTACCTTCAATCAGAGTGAATGGCAATAAACAAATTGGTTCACTTCCGCAACTTTATACTCCCGCGGCGTGAGCATTACAGTGACGCAAACCAGTTGTTGTCCAATCCGCGGTAAGGAAGCGGCACGGTGGGCAGGATCTATCAACGCAGAACCAATGGGAACATTCCCACATTCATTCACTGAACATTCTCTTTTGTGATGAAGACAGTGCCATCTTCTGGTAAATAAAGAGAAAACACACTCGTCCCCAGAATTAACTTGGCTCCTAGACCTAGAAAACCTAGAAACTTAACCTGAGGACATTTGGAAGTCCTACTGCTAACCATCCATATCTTCTTTCTTGAAATGTGATTATCTTTCAGATTAAAAATGTATCCTGGTATCGGTATTGACAAAGCTTGAAATAAAAATATATATTTTTGGAAGGAACGGACTGTATCCGGAACCATTGTTATATGACATAGCCTTCACATCGGACATATTTTGGTAGCACACATATGGCAGGAAGTGGCCATCCTAAACATATTTTAATGGTTAGAAAATTTCAGAAATGTAAAGTTATTGTGACTTATATCTTACTTACACCAGCTCTTTTATTTTATATTCGTGCTGAAACATTAACAGTTCTTCATCATATACAGGTAGCTAACGTCACAATTATGAGAAGTGTTATGTCTAATTTGATAGACTTTGCCGAGGCTATAGTGCAAAATGTGTGTCCTTAATTATTCCTAGAAATCGATAGTTGACACCTGGTCATTGTAGTTGACACGACAAAGCAAATAGACCAGTGGTCCGGGGACCACCAGTTTCGATGAATTGAGTACAAAGGACCCCAATGGAAACGAGCCATAGTTATTTTTGGGGTTTAAAATCCTCCTAACAGACCCTGTATTGAACTGTACTTCCCTGTGCTTGTCTTTGCAAACTGTTAATAAAGTATTCAATCAATCAACCTTGAGGGGGTTCCAGGTGGTCCCCAGCTAAATGATGGAGAATTGGTAACCAAATGGACCCACGTAGATCTTTAACTCTTGAGAGTGTAAAATGAAACCAAATGGACCCGTTTTAATTTTACGTTCTCAAGAGTTACATTATTGTTAAACATCTGCATTACTTAATTTACAAGAAGTCTACACAATTAGAGAATGTAGAAGAATTGTTATTTTGATCTCTCCTATGGTACCAACATCAATACAACATGGAATTGTGGACAAAATCTTATCAAATGACAACGAAATATAGAGATATAGTTTTGGGTCTGAGAGTCTAAATCTCATCAAATGGTGAAATCCGTGTCTCAAATGCTGAATAGATAATGGACCTTGATATGAAAAAGGGTTGAAAAACCACTGAAATAGACGGATCAATCGATGACATCATAGCTTGCTACAGGCTACATTATTCTTGTCTCAAGCTGGTAGGTTTGAGTGTTCAGCCATGCAGCCCGCAGGCGCCAGCCCAGATCCAGGCGTTCGTCTGGCGGTGGGCCAGTGTGTCCGGACCCTCTCGACTTCTACAGACAGTAGAGAAGTGTTGGCCGCTCTTCGGGCACTCGGCAGTTACCTGGATGACCGACCAGAGGGAGAAACCACCTCGGCTCAACGATCAGAGTTCACCAACGCACACTACACCCAAACGCTTCAATGTCTCGTCGGCAACATCCACGCCGATTGGTTCCAGGCGCTCACGGTAGCCCAGCGCACTGAGTTGTGGGACGGCTTGTTCCTCCGAGGTCCGCCGGAGCAGTCTTTATTGGTGTTGATGGAGGGTGTAGGAATGCTAAGGTATGCACTTCAGAAGGAGCACTAGGAGCACGCTGTGAAATAACTGCTTGAACAAGATCAGTTATACAGTGTCTTCAACGTTTTCAGGCCAAGGACCCCCAAGCTGAGAGAGAGATGAAGCAGGGACCCCCTCTATATTGTATAAAATTGTTTCAGATTCAACTTTTTTTTGTTTTTACTTGGTCTTCTCTCTAACCTATACCTCTTTGCCAAAAATAGCCGATCTACAAGCTCACAACGCCTCGCAGCGCGAGGCATTGTGAGCTTGTAGATCTGCTATTTTTGGCTAAAGTTCTCCTCAGAAAAGGGATGCTAAGGTTCAAGTGGTTAAGGTAAAGAAATTAAATAAAATCACACAAAGATTTGGCGGACCCCCTGTAGTAACTCTGAGGACCCCCTAGGGGTCCCGGACCCCCTTTTGAAGACCTCTGTACTATAGGATGCCATTCTTTGAAACAGTGGGGTCAACAAAGTTGTCATTGCAGCTGAATAGAATTTATTTTTGAAAATGTAATTATTACAAATATCGGCTGTCAGTGTGGAAAAATGAGGATGTGTAAATGTGCATGGTTGCTGATTTACATTTACTGCACGTTATTATTTGTCTGTTCACTCATTTCACCGGCAATGTCTCTCCATTGCAGTCCTAGTGCTGGACTGGACCGCCTGGTCAACGTCACCGAGGCCTTCCTCCAGAGCGGTCGCCTCGCCGCCTTGCTGTGGTCTTACTGTCAGGGGGCAGGCCCCTCGGATTCCCCCCAGTTCAGAGAGATCCTTCTGGGACGCCTGGTGGCTCTACCAGACCTCACAGCCAACAGGCTCCATGCTAACAACAAGACCCTGTTTCTCCCCAAGCAGTACTATCCACTGCTGGCCGCAGAGGTCCTCACCACCCTGGAGAGGATCTGCCAGGCACTCAGAGGTCAGGGCCTGGTTGATGAGCTCTTTTCACGTTTTTTTAAAGTGATGTCACATAATCATTTCATATTTCATGCTTCTCCTCGTATCTAGATTTTTATTTTATTTTTTTACAGAGGGAAAAGATTGTTCATTGGTCTTTGTGGCACAGACACTTGGAAAAGTGTGTGTTCAGGGACATAGTGGTGAGTTGAATTATGTTTGCACTTTGCAGCAGTCTACATCAAATACAAATTGCGTGTGGTTCTAAAATGTATTGTACTTTTTTCCCTTTCTGTGGAGTCATTGTCTTTCTTTTTTAGAGACCGTAGCAAATTATAGGCTACTACAGTATTTGTGTTTTCTGCCTTTTTCAGAGTTGGTGTTTGAAGTGATGGCTCCTCGCCTCTCATTCTGCACACAGTCAGACATGGTGTGGCAGAGGGTTTGCTGGAAGCTGCTGGAGAACGTTCCAGAGCGATGGCTGGAGAGCGTGGTCACTGGGCTTGTTCGGGCCGTCAAGGGGTAAGCAGTTAACCAACTAAGACCTGAGGCCGATTCTACAAAATGTCTTCTAAACTGTTTTTTGAAAAATGTTACCATGTCAGTGGTTCTCAAACTTTTTCATGTCAAGGACCCCAAAATCTTTTTGTATTTGACTGCGGACCCCCATCTCAAAATATTTTGTTCCAGGGACCCCCAGAAGCAAATATTTGAGTTACAAATGTTTGCTTTAAAAAATGTATATATTCAAAGATTTTCACACATTTTCACGATTTCTCAAAAATAGCAGATCTACAAGCTCATAGCGCGGCACTCTGTGCCGCGCTATGAGCTTGTATATCAGCTATTTTTGAATAGCCAAAGTGTAAAAAAAATTACACAGATGCGTTCCAGGTCTTAATGGGTTAACCAACTTCAACCCTGGCATCCCAGTTTTGGACATGCCGTTATAGCCGTAAATGTAAAAATAAAACTTCTAACTGTTTCAAAAATAGCAGATTGGAAAACATTTTGTGCCTGGTAAAGATATCAAAACATGACAAAATAAGTCATTGCATGACACTGTATAAAGTACACAAAAAAAATCATATACATGGCTTATTAATCACAGAAAAGGAACCGAAAGAGAGCTTTACACAACTGTCTGGTCTCTGCTGTAGATACCAATCTTTGTGTTGTCCTGTTTTTCAAGGCCTGGTGCCCTGGGCAGGATCATGGGGAACCTGGTGTTGAAGAATAAAAAGGCCCAGTTTGTCATCACTCATAAAATGCTGCTGCTGCAATACAAGTATGAGGTGAGTGAGAAGTTGTACTATTAGTCCGTCCAGACTTACTGTACCTAGATTAGCTTTTGTACCATTCAGTTGCATTCTGTCTCTCCCTCAGACTGGGGTCTTGAGAACACTTATGGGTTACATGGCAGCGGACAGGGAGCGACGGCCACTGCTGATACAGGTGAGTTCAGCAGGCTAGCGGCATTTCATCGTCAATTGTACATGTATGATTTGATAACATGTAATTTGGCCCAACAACTTGGTTTGATTACATCATAGCTTAGTTACAACCATAGAAATAGAAAAGTATACAAAGGACATTTCTATTCATAGTAATGCTGTGGTTCTGCATCAAATATTTCAGGAGAGGAAGTAATCAATCCATGACAATCCATGTTATGGATACCATGAATGGTATCCATAACAATAAGCATCATCGTGTAGAGTAGACTAAGCAAAACAGGTGGCCGTGAACACAGAAGTATGGCATTTATGACCTATCTACACTATTTTATATTGTGTTATTGGTGTCACCCATAGTGTCACCAATTTATTTTGACATTTCAAGTTTGTGTTTGTTTGCTATTCAGGTCCTACGGTCACTATGCCAGGCCTGGGCCAACGCCAGTGCAGTGAGACACACGCCTGTGGAGCAGCAGCTGTATGTCAGCAGGGCCTTACTGCTGTGTGTAGGACTGCTGAGTGACACTGAACTACAGGACCTCCGCTCAGGTGCAACGCTCAGCACGTCTGACTCAACTCACTCACTCACTAGATCAGTATAAGCTCAATATATGTTTATCACCATAGAAATGTGCTAGATCCCAGTACCATGATAGAAAACTGTCTCTGCAATGACAACCATATAATGATGATTAAATAATAGTTTATCGTACCGTTGAGTTTTCTTTTATTACCTTAATGTTTGTTGTTTAATTCGATTTCTCAAGGATAAAGCAAGAGTCAATGACAACTTTAGAATATCCCTGTTTGTTGGCCCTACTTGAACATGGTGGGATGATGACCCTCAAACTGTGTGATCACTATGCTCTAAATCAGTGGTTTTCAACCCTTTTCATGCCAAGGGCCCCTAAATTGATATACATTTGGCCGCGGACCCCCATCTGAAAATGTTTTGTGCCAGGGACCCCCAGAAGCAAAGTTTTGAGTTAAAAAATGTTTGCTTTAAAAATATATAAGTCAAAGATATGCACACATTTTAAAGATTTAAAAAAAATAGCAGATCTACAAGCTGCCGCGCTATGAGCTTGTAGATCTGCTATTTTTGAATAGCCAAAGCTAAGTGGTTGAAATGACTGTGACGCTATGTTAACTGATTTCACTGGGGACCCCCTGGTACCCATCCAAGGACCACTGGTGGTCCCCGGACCACTGTTTGAGAACCACTGCTCTAAAATGTTCAAGCCTGCGATGTTATTCCCGTGTGCTCTCAGAGCTCCTCCAGTGCATGCTGGGTGGCATGCAGTGTCATCTGGACAGCAGTGTGGTGCGCATCAGACGTATGGGCATGGTGGTGGGAGAATGCCTGAGCTCCCGCATGGACATCAGCGGAACCGCCAAGCTCAAATTTGAGGTAGAATCTAAGGTGTTTTATCATCGTGCAAACAGACTAAACAAGGGGTCTTCAACGTTTTCAGGCCAAGGACCCCCTAGCTGAGAGAGAGATGAAGCAGGGACCCCCTCTATATTGTATAAAATTGTGTTTTAGATTCAACTTTTTTTGTTTACGTTTACTGTTCTTTTTTCCCTCCACACCTATACCTCTTTGCCAAAAATAGCCGATCTGCGAGGCGTTGTGAGCTTGTAGATCTGCTATTTTTTGGCTAAAGTTCTCCTCAGAAAAGGGATGCTAGGGTTCAAGTGGTTAAGGAAAAAAAAAAAAAATCATATCACACAAAGATTTGGCTGACCCCCTGTAGTAACTCTGAGGACCCCCTAGGGGTCCCAGACCCCCTGTTGAAGACCCCTGGACTAAACTGATTCAAAATGACATTGGTTCCTTGGACCTCAAGTGGTTTGAGGATTTAAATATGCCGTTTTTGGAAGTACCCAAAGCACAAAAATGGCATACAAATCCCTGTGCATGCATTGTTATTTTCCAGTATGTGTATTTTATGAATGCCTACATGGTTATGGTTGTGCTGTTTTGTAGTATGAACAAGATGAGGAATCCCAGGAGTTGCTTTCGCTGATGGTCACCAGTCCGTTGGTTGAAGAGGAACCTGAGCCAGAACCTCAGTCTGTCAATGGGTCAGTGTTGACTAAATTGAGTAATCTGCCCCCCCCCCACCACCACCACCACTTTAATTACCTTACTCATGTACTGTATCTTCATGGTGTCCACAGAGTAAACGACCATCAACAGGCCAATGGGCTGACTTTGCTGCCGCAAGAGTTACCACCCAAAGCTACAGCAGCACCCAGGCCACCAAACGATCACCCAGACTCAGATCTGGATAGGTAACAGTGAGCTGTCACATCATCAATTTTAACTATTTTTGTATGTAGGCTACTAATGGAGAGATGCGGTTTTAAACCCCATGTTGTTTTCCCTTCCAGTGATGATGAGCTCACCCCATATGACATGTCTGGTGATCAGGAGATGAACCAATCATCCCCACCTCGCTACCTCCGAGACTGTCTGGAAGGTATGGCCGGACCAGATGCCACACTATTTATACAGTATAAACACATGGAGCCATTATATGTCCTGCTTTTGTATTGCAGGCTTGTGGAATTAGTACTGCACAAGGAAAGGAATGGTCTTGTCACTATTAACTGTCTGCTGTACAATTTCAGCTGAGATGTGGGATATATTTATGATCGTTGTCCACTCTGACCTTTGACCAATCCCTCTGGTGTCTTATCTGTCAATCCATCCAGCCTTAATCTCCTCTGAGGACTCAGTGCGAGTGGAGCTCAGTCTGAGAGTTGCAGAGGGCCTGGTGAGGAAAAACGTCTCCACAACCAAAGAGGTGAGTCAACAGCAGAATAACAGTGCTGACTGCTGAGCCATCTGGTATCTGCAAAAGTATGTTGTCTGTTTCAAAAACATTCAATTCAGTACCAATTTGTATTATAACTGAATTAATTTGTTATCACTTTTCATTGAGCATTAATAGATGGGATTTGCTTTTCTGCATGTTAATTTAATTTCCATTTCAATACATATTCAATATCAATATCAAACAGCTGTACATAGATACCAAGCATTAGGTCGTTGGTTTGCTAGTTTGCAATTAAAAAACGTTTTTTTTCTAACTGAGCAAACATGAAATCCTTCAACCCATTAAGACCTGGAACGCATCTGTGTCACTTTAGATTTCTTTGGCTATTCAAAAATAGCAGATCTACAAGCTCATAGCGCGGCACCGAGTGCCACGCTATGAGCTTGTAGATCTGCTATTTTTGAAAAATCTTGAAAACATTATTATTTTTATTTTTTTTCAAAAAACCGTTAGGATTTAGAAAACATTTTTAAGAATCGCCTCAGGTCTTAATGGGTTAATACGAATACCGTACTTTTAGATGACTGCTCACACATTATGTAACTCTGTCTGCATTCAGATCGGCGTCCAGCTGACCAAGGTGCTACTGCACATGGAGGATAAGTTCAACACGGTTGGCTTCCTGAGCATCAGACAGTCTACGATGGTGGCCCTCACAGTGACAGACTGTGTCCCTGTAAGAAAAAATGCAAGAATAAACATAAATGTTGGTTGTGGGTTTGAATCCACCGCGGTGCATCCGGCTTTCTCGAGCGTCTATACGAACACGATTGGCCTGTGTTCGAGGGAGGGAAGCCGGGCGGGGAGGGTGATATCACTGCACGTTTTCCTACGGGCTGGACGGTACCTGTCAGCAGGGAGTGTTGGGTGAGAGGACGAAGGCTATACGTCCTCCTGCCTCCCTGTAGGGACTCCTCACTGGCAGGGGCTCACTGTGGGGACTCCTCACTGGCAGGCGAGTCAGTAGGATACAACAGCAGTGACAACACACAAATGTTTAATTTAATTGGCATAACGACTAAATTGGGGGGGAAAAAGCACAAAGAAAGAATAAACAAATGGCACACAGCCTAATGGTGCTGAAAGAATATCCAACAAAATCGAATAAAGATCCACATACCAACAGCACTCCCGTTGGAATGCAGATCTTTTAATTAGCATGAACAAATATATATATATATATTACCCTTGATTTTACCACTGAAATTGTATAATGTGCTTTGTCTCCAAAAAGGTGACTCAGTATCTGACCACTGAGTTTTACTCTATGAACTACAGTCTCCGGCAGCGACTGGACATCTTGGAGGTGAGATCAAAATGGCATCTCTCTGCCTTTTTATGGCCACCAGCTATCCTTAACCCATTAAGACCGGGAACGTGTCTGTGTCATTTTAAGATATCTTTGGCTATTCAAAAATAGCACTCGGTGCCGTGCTATGAGCTTGTAGATCTGCTATTTTTTTTAAAATCGTGAAAAATGTTTGCAAATCTTTGGATATATGTATTTTTAAAGCGAACATTTGTAACTCAAATCTTTGCTTCTGGGGGATTCTACAAATGTCTTCTAAATCCTAACAGTTTTTTGAAAAAAACATATTTGCTATAATATCAGTGGTTCTCAAAAATGATATGGCCGTGGACCCCCATCTCAAAATGTTTTGTTCCAGGGACCCCTCAGAAGTTGTAAGAGAGTCATGTTGTTGACATGTTGTTGAATGTTCGCTTTAAAAAATATATATTCAAAGATTTGCACACATTTTCACGATTTTTCAAAAATAGCAGATCTACAAGCTCATGCCGCGCCATGAGCTTGTAGATCTGCTATTTTTGAATAGCCCAAATAAATCTTACAATAACAGAGATGCGTTCCCGGTCTTAAAGGGTTAAGTGGTAATAGCACTGATGTGATCATATCTAACGTGCAGCCCATCAGGAGTATTGTAACTGACCTGACTTATTGATTGCTAATATGTCATATACAGTAAGTAATAGAAACTGTGATTTTCTTTCTTTGCACCAGGTCCTAGCTATGGCAGCGCAGGAGCTCTCTCGGCCAATCGCTGATAAGGGCGGTCTGCCAAAGGAAATTAACCCCATAACCGATCTGAACCCGTATCCTGGAGACAACCCTGTCCATTGGCGGCAAGTAGTTGAAAGGCGGATTCAAAGCAAGACAAAGCGTCTTACTAAGGTACTCAATATAGACCTAATGATAATTTAGATGTGGGTGTCCTTGATAGCTAGCCATTTTATTTATTTACATTTAGATTTCTGTTATCCATTTTTCATATTTGGCCAGACCATACATTAACAATTTTCAGCAGCTATTGGTTAATCAAGTATTTGAGTGAATGCTTACTGACAAGAACTTGAGTCATTCTGTTTTGTCACCACAGGGTGTCACATGTCCTCCAGCCACGGTCACCCCAAACCGCTACGCACCCGTGGCTGGCCACTTCTTCTTTCCTCTGCTCAAAAATTATGACAGGTGAGTGTCTTTCAGAACAAATATAAAATACCCCCACATATTTCCATCATGGTTTGTTTTGTAATGTGATTCATTCTAAAGCACCTGTGGTCCATCACTGAAATGTAATACTGTACTTGTCTGACAGGCCTCAGGTGACCTTTGACCTGCTAGGCAGTGACCACCTAGTACTGGGGAGGCTGATCCACACTTTGGGCCTCCTTATGCATCTCGCTGTCAATGCACCGGTAGGCCTCAAGTTTTTTATTAGACATTTATTTACTCTTGATAATTCCGGTTGAGATACAACATCTCTTTTTCGAGGGAGCCCAGTCCAAAGGCCTTCCCCTCCTGACTTCATAAAACCATGGGGGTCTGTGACTCGAGATACTGTGTGGACAAGACACGTGAATTTGTCCTGTTTACTTGCAGGTAGCCACTCAGATGGGTCGTGCCCTTTTGGACTTTGTGTGGACGGTGCGCTTCCATGCTGACCAGTAAGTTTGGTGCATAAGTGTGTACTCTGTGTGTGTTTGCATTTAGATGTGCTGGAAGAAGTCTTGTTTTTGTAGTGTCTGTTGTGATCTTGTGAATTTTCACCCTGGCTCTGAAATACATTACCATTAAAGGTCTGATTTTTGCTGACAATTCAGAGCTTGTTGGATGGAAGTTTATAATAATCATCCTTGGCCTTGAGTAACGGACACATTAACAAAGCATGAATGAATGAACATACATGAATATAACAACAAACAAATCAGTAATTAGAGTACTGCACGTTTTGCCAACTCGGTTCAGGCTAACCTATAAACTTTGTCACAGGGTTGTGAGACGTGGAGTCCTGTTTGCTGTCTGCTCCGTATTTTTGAGCATGCCCAGTCAACATCTGCTGATGCAGCTCAGTGATCAGCTGTTTGAGACAAGATCTTGGCTGGCAGGTAACAACATGGTGGTGAAATTATATGAACGGTCATATTAACAACTATTCTGTCCCACTGTTATAAAGATGTCTATATAGAATATGTGTTTCAGAGCTAAAAACCTCACGTCATGTGACATTATAATTTGGGGCGTTAATCGGAGTATAGGGTGATATACCCTGGTTATTCCTAGTAAGGAAAAGATACAACCACGGTTATACATATCTTTAAGTTGGCCTAGGCCTGAGGTTGCACCTGGAGTTTGTGTGCGTCAGTCAGGGATGTCCCTTCCACCCTTGACACACACACACACACACACACACACACACACACACACACACACACACACACACACACACACACACACACACACACACACACACACACACACACACACACACACACACACACACACACACACACACACAGACATACATGGACAGCCCACAGCCATGCACAGCTGCGGAGACCATTGCTGGGAAATAGATGAGGATCCAGGATGTCCTGTACTATACAGTCTATGTGACGTGATTGGCTGATCATCCAAAAAAAAATGTTTTACCCTCTAAGGATAGAAATTGCATTGTTTGACGAGGCAATAGTACAACGTTGTGTGATGTTTCTTGATATTTAAATATCCCACTTCCAGTTTAGATACATCTTTAAAGTGAGCTAACTGATAGGAATACATAAGCACGCAAAGATGTCATGGCATCTGTAACAAACCATACCACGGTTGATTCAAAATAGCTTGAAAATTCAGTGAGTTATGATGATTTTGATTGTGGAGAGACCTCCTGCTTCCATACAATAGGAGGCACGGCTTGCCTGGATCAGTATGGCGGTCGCACATCATTCCAATGAACGGCAGCAGCCAACGTGGTATTTACGTGTACATATCTATGGTTGAACAGTGAGGAGTGCTGCCAGTAAACTTGTATTTGTTGTATACCGTAATTCACAGATGTGGCCGAAGGGGATGCTGATGGAGACTGCAGGAGTTTGGCTGTGCAGAGCCTGGTACTGCTTGACAAGAGCCTAAAGACACAGCTAGATCCACAAGCACTGGGCCTGCAGTCATGATGAGCATAAAGAGCTGGATCCACAAGGACCGCCTGCAGTCATGATGAACTTAAACATCCAGATCCACAAGCACTGGGCCTGCAGCAGAAACCGCTAAATCCACAAGCACTGGGCATGCAGTAGTGATGAGTATAAAGGACAAACGTATTCAGTGGGAAAATAAATAAATAAATGCACAAGAGATGACTCTCATAAATGCAGGCCAGATTCAGTTTGACTAGTGGACAGTAGCCATGGTCCTGGTTCTCATGGCTGGAACCTGGGGACTGGAGTAGTGGATTAAGGAGGATGAATGCCACCCCACCGGACGTTAGCTGGCAGAGGGGCCAGCCGGATGGACGTGATCCTGACACTGAAGGATGTCCTTTCAGCTTAAGAGCTGCTGGCCGCAGGTGCCGGCCCACTCAATTCATATCATATCATTCATATCCTGGAACATGTGACCAACCAGGGGAGGGTGTGTGTGTGTGTGTGTGTGTGTGTGTGTGCGCTCGTATGTATGCGTGTTCGTGTGAAACTGTTTCTCTATATTCATGCGTGAGCAAGTTTTGATAACTTCAATAACTTCATTCCTATTTGACAACTGATTTGTGCATGTAAATGTGTGTGTGGGTGTGGGCATGTGCATGAATATCACAAATACCCACTTATGTGTGTACACACATCATGATGTAACCCACATCTATCAGATGAAATGAAACATTTCAAGAGGATGCTGTTATCCTAAAATAAAATGTATGTATTGAGGATGTCCTTTTTTTCCTTTTTTTTACCATTTCCTGTACGGGAAAATCTCTGCACTGTAGTCGTTTGTTTACAAAGGACATCCTGTGAACACACACACACACACACACACACACACACACACACACACACACACACACACACACACACACACACACACACACGCACACACAATACAAACGTTACTCATCCCAGGTGATATAACTGGAACATTGGGTAATGTCTGTTACTGAACAATAAAATATTTTTGAAGATAGGCTCACTTGTGTGTGTGTGTTTTTTTTCGTACCACCATTAAGTCACAAGGTAAAGTGGTTGTAAACTTTATGTTGCTAGTATCACCAGAGGCTGCTCTATTGCTAACCTGTCTGTCACTCCTCTTTCCAGTGAAAAGGGTAAGAAACTCTCTGATCACTATTTCATGTCCTACTCTCTCTCTCTCTCCTCTCCCCCCTCACAGCCCCTCCCTACCCACATGATTGCCTCACGTCACAATCTTCGCTCACTTTCCTCCACTGTTCTTTCCTCCTCTGTTCTCTCTGCTCTCCCTGCCCCTGAATCCTTTGCTCTTCTATCCCCTGATACCGCCACAGATCTTCTTTTCTCTACTCTATCCTCTTCTCTCGACCATCTCTGTCCCCTCACCACCAGGCCTGCACGCCAAACTCCACCTGCCCCCTGGTTGTCGGACTCAGTGCGGACTGAGAGACGGAGCCTGAGAGCGGCTGAGCGCAAATGGAGAAATGGCAACCTCCTGGAGGACCTTCTCACCTTTCAATCTCTCATTTCTACTTTTTCCTCCTCTCTATCAGCTGCTAAAGCTGCTTTTTTCTGCACTAAAATTCAGGCTTCTGCTTCCAACCCTAAAAAACTCTTTGAAACTTTCTCCTCTCTCCTGCAACCTCCACCCCCTCCTCCCTCCTCGTCCCTCCTCCCCGACGATTTCGCCAACTTCTTTGACAAGAAGGTGAACGATATCCGATCCTCCTTCCCTCCTCCCCCGGCTGGTGCCCTGCGCACTACCCACACCCGTCTGCCTGCCACCCCCCCCTCTCTACCCTCATCTACTCCTCTCCCCCCCCCCATCCCCTCTCTATCCCACTTCTCTCCCCTCTCCCCTAACGAGGTCCTTCTCCTTATTACCTCTAGTCGCCCCACCTCATGCTCTCTGGACCCGGTCCCATCCACTCTGTTGCAGTCTATTGCACCTGAACTTCTTCCCTTCTTAACCCACCTTATTAACACCTCTCTGACATCTGGCTACTTTCCCTCTACTTTCAAGACTGCCAGAGTCACCCCCCTCCTGAAGAAACCGACACTTGACCCCTCTGAGATCAAGAACTACAGACCGGTTTCCCTTCTATCCTTCCTATCTAAAACTCTCGAACGTGCTGTCTTTAAACAACTGTCCTCCTATCTCCACCAGAACGACCTCCTGGACTCCAACCAGTCTGGGTTCAAAGTGGGTCACTCGACAGAGACTGCCCTCCTGGCAGTGACGGAGTCGCTCCATGCCGCTAGAGCGAACTCTCTCTCCTCCGTTCTGATACTCCTGGACCTGTCTGCAGCGTTCGACACGGTGAACCATCAGATCCTCCTCTCCACCCTCGAGGGGATGGGTGTCTCAGGCTCTGCACTCTCCCTGTTTGCATCCTACCTGACGGGTCGCTCCTACCAGGTGATGCTGAGAGGGTCTGTGTCAGAACCACACAGGCTCACAACTGGGGTTCCCCAAGGCTCGGTTCTGGGTCCTCTTCTTTTCTCTCTCTACACTACATCTCTGGGTGCTGTCATCCACTCCCATGGCTTTTCCTACCACTGCTATGCCGATGACACCCAGCTAATCCTCTCATTCCCCCCCTCTGATACCCAGGTGGAGACACGCATTGCTGCTTGTCTGGCTGACATCTCGGAGTGGATGTCGACAAACCACCTGAAGCTCAACCTGGACAAGACCGAGCTGATGTTCCTCCCGGGGAAGGGCTGTCCGCACCGAGACATGGCCATCACCATTGATAATGCTGTGGTGACCTCAACTCGGACTGCGAAGAATCTGGGTGTGACCCTGGACGATCAACTGACGTTCTCGGCAAACATCGCATCAGTGACGAGGTCCTGCAGATTCCTGCTCTACAACATCAGGAGGATTCGCCCCTTCCTCACGGAGAAGGCAGCCCAGGTGCTCATCCAGGCTCTCGTCATCTCCCGCCTGG
The DNA here is from genome assembly GCF_963280865.1 of Gymnoscopelus braueri. Lineage (NCBI taxonomy): Eukaryota > Metazoa > Chordata > Actinopteri > Myctophiformes > Myctophidae > Gymnoscopelus > Gymnoscopelus braueri. The sequence goes on along the minus strand of NC_137617.1, from coordinate 27,662,846 downwards.
ACTACTGCAACTCCCTCCTTGCTGGTGCTCCGGCATCTGCCATCAAACCCCTGGAGCTTGTTCAGAAAGCTGCGGCTCGTCTGGTGTTCAACCGCCCCAAGTTCTCCCACACAACCATCCTTCTCCGCTCTCTACACTGGCTCCCCGTAGCGGCTCGCATCCAGTTCAAAACCCTGGTGCTAGCCTATAGGGCAGTGAAAGGAACAGCTCCTTCCTACCTCCGGGCTATGGTCGATGCCTACACCCCTGCCCGACCACTTCGGTCTGCCACCTCGGGGCGACTGATTGCCTCATCACTCAAGGGTCCTTCTGGCCGATCCACACGGTCACGACTCTTTTCTGTTCTGGCCCCACAGTGGTGGAATGAACTTCCCACTGATGTTAGGACAGCAGAGTCACTGCCCATATTTCGCCGCAGGCTGAAAACTCACCTCTTCAGGAAACACTACCCTTCCTCTCTGCCTGACCTACTTGTTGTTAACTAGTTGTACGAACGCTTGTTTTCTATTGCTGTATTGTTTATTGGATTATTGGATTGTTTATTGGATCTTGTTTAGTCGATTCACTTATTTGTTTTAGCTCATGCTCATTTGATTTTGCTATTTTGTCTCATCTGTTTAAGGAAATAGGTAGCTGATATATTGCACTTTTACCTTAGCGCTAGGTATACTCTTGGTTGCTTGTTTTTGCAGATAATGCACTAAAGACTTCTGGTGATTAGTAGTTTTCGTTCCCTACCTATGTTGAATGCACTTATTGTAAGTCGCTTTGGATAAAAGCGTCTGCTAAATGACTGTAATGTAATGTAATGTAATGTAATGTAGTAAGTACATTATTAATTACCTTCATGCAAGAGAGGCATCAGTACTGCTTTGTCATTTCTCAAATTGGTGGGAAAACCAAACCTAATGCCGATCATTGTCATCTCATTGCCTGTTTATAATGTAGGAAAGCTTGCCAAGATTTTCTAAATTTACCAAGAGATGAACAACTAATTATGAAATGTAAGGTGTTTTTGGCTAAACGGTGAAATTGATGGCTGATTTTTCTTTGCGCTTTATCTTATACAATGGCGCTTTAGTGCAGTGGTTCTTAACCTGTGGGTTGTGGGAAGTGACAATTTAAGGGCCTTTAAGACCTTTTTAATACCTAAAAAAAAGGGACCATTACTGCATCAAAAGTAATCATCAAACTATACTATACAAACTGGTCAAACATTGGCCAAATTGTCAAATAATATAAGAAAGAGGCAAACATTGTGAAAGTAGCCGATACAAGCTCACACAGACACACACAACGCCTCGCAACGTGAGGTTGTAGATCTTGTAGATCTGCTATTTTCACAATATTTATCTGTGGATCCAGTCAAACTAAATTGAATGCCTCAACACCTAGTGCTTGTCAGGGGGGGGGGGGGGGTCCCAAGTTCAAATATGATTATTTTGGGGGGTCACGGCCTGAAAAGGTTGAGAACCACTGCTTTAGGGTGCAATTAAAACATTAAAATGATTTTTTTGCCTTCTATTGAACCATTGTCGGTATGTAAACGAACATCTTCGGGTCCTCGTCGGTCATTTCCGTAGCTCCGCCTCCAGATCAGTTGTCAGGGGTAACTAGAAGAGACGCTTTTTCCTCACAAGGGAGCCTTGACAACACACACAAAGTAGGATTTAGCCATTTTGCTGATTATTTCGGTTTCTCTGTCCTAACATCTAACTCATAGCACGACACCCTTCACGGAGGTCTTCAGGTAATAGAACCATTCGACGCAAGGAATGCTTCGTTTTCGTCATACAGTATGGCATAGCATGGCTAGCAAGGAATGCTAATTTGACTGTAGCTAAGGGCCCTCCAAACATCATTGGATTAGCGTTTTCTAGTTGCTTATCATCATTATTAATAACTAATGGCGAACTGGGCTGGCACAGATGAACTTACAGTAGGCAAGTTCACAAGTCAACTATATCCAAGCATTTTCAATGAATTGAATACACAGGAATGGAAACAAGCCACAGTGCTTTCATGGGTTCAATCCTTTTAGCATTGTATTTGTATTAAACTGTACTTTCTGTGTTTTTTGTTGCAAACTGTTAATAAAGTATTCAATCAATCAATGCATTTAGTCAGTTAAAAAGCTAACCTACTGGCTACTCATTTTGTATAATTATTAGCTATGAAGCTAATAAGCAGTCCCAACCTGTTGGTTGGCATTGCTTGACTTATATCAAAAGTATACACATGACACACTGTGTGAGACACAAGAAAACATAACAAAAAACGTTATCTTACCAGACAGTAGTACTGCAAGGCAGTGGATGTAAAAGTAGATATAAAATAAAAATATGAGTTCCATCTTCCTTTTGACTTATTCTTTCTTATTTGTTCCAACTACAAATTCATAAGCCATTTGATAAACTCTTAAAAAGGTGCACCTTTCATTACTGTAGCCCATTGGTTCTCAAAGTGGGGTCCGGGAACCCCCTGGGGTCCTTGGGGTGGTTCCAGGGGGTCCCCGGTAAAATGTGTTAATACAGCATCACAATCATGTTAACCACTTTATCCATTTATATGTTGGCTAGTCAAAAATAGCAGATCTACAAGCTCACAGCGTGTCACTTCGTTCCGTGCTTGTACATCTGCTATGTTTGAGAAGTTTTTAAAAATATCGAAAATGTTTGGGGAAAAAATCATAATTTTCGATATTTTTTCATGTTTTTTTCAACACACATTTTCTCTTCTGGGGGTCCCTGACACAAAACATTTTCAGATGGGGGGGCGGGTGGGGGGGGGTCCACGGCCAGATATATATCAATTTTGGGGTTCCTTGACACGAAAAAGTTTGAGAACTACTGCTGTAGCCTATATAGTATTTTGAATTGAACTGTGTTTGTGCCAGTGCCGTGATCTAGATAAATGATATTTTCTCTTCTCTTTAACCACAGAGCAGGGCCCTGGGGGACATGGCGGTCTACTTTGACCACCGTATTAATGCCCCGGAGTCTAGTGGGGTCCCTTCTCAGGTGGCATGGCACTCAACTCACCCTGTCCTGGCTGTGGCATCCAACCATCCTTCTACCGGAGGCAAAGTAGACCTGTACCTGCAACAAGTAAACAGACCCAATAAACATAGTACATAGGCCTGTCATTATTATTGCCTGATTGCAATTATTTGAGATAATTGTCAGAATCTGTTGCATGTTGAAATATGTTCATATATTTTCAAAGATTTAAACAAATAGTGGAAATAGCAGATCTACAGGCTCACAATCGCATTGTGGCTATATCCACTATTAATGTTTTTTTGAAAGTATAAAGTTATTAAATATGTCAGCCATTTCTTTTTATATTTAGGCTATTTGTCATGTCTGCCCTAAAAGCAAAACAGAAATGTAATTGTTATTTGTGTGTTCCAGACAGTGTTCAATGACAAAAACACAATTAAAATCGTCAATCGTAATTATTTGTGAGACAATTAATTGTCACGTAAAATGTGTCCACTGTCCATGTGTATGCTGTCTATTACTTTCTTACTGTGAATCTTTCTGTGCTCGTTTTTGTTTTCTGCTATGCTGCATACAGTAACAAAATATGAATCAGCATGTGACCTACAGTCCCTGAATTCTCCCCCACTATTACATGGCTACGTATCGAGCAACGTGCGTGAACATCATTCACCACGAGCGAATCGGACTCACAATTCTTTTTACCCCATTACCTTGCAGGGGGAATTAGTGGAGAGCTGCCATGTGGAGCGTCCTCACCAGCCCACGGTGCTGCGCTGGCACCCCGTCAGGCCTGTGCTGGCGTTGGGCTGGGAGAATGGCGAGGTGCTGCTTTTGACGCACCCCTCCGGGGAGCAGACGGTCCTGCCCAGCACCCACACCGCCTGCATCACGCTGCTGGAGTGGAGCAGCTCCGGCAGTCGACTGGTCACCGGAGACCAGGTATGTACAGAGCGGTGGTGTAAAGTAACTTAAGTACTAATTCACTCAAATACTTTACTTAAGTAAAATGTTGAGGTATTTTTAGTATTTCTAGTTTTCAGTACTTTTACTTCTACTCCACTACATCTCGGAGGCAAATATTGCAGTAATATTGTAGAACTTTCACTCCTCTACAATTATTTGAAATTATTTATATGATTTACACAATTTATACATTTGAAAACTTGTGAAATGGGACATTCTGCATAATGAGTACTTTTGGTACTTTAAGGACATTTTGATAGCAATACTTCTGTACTTTTACTCAAGTATTTATTCTGGACTTTTACTTTTAACAGATTATTTCTACATTGCAGTATTGATACTTTTATTTAAAAAAAATTTAGTACTTTTTCCTCCACTGGTACAGATCACCGGCGCTGGCACATGTGTGCTGTTTGTGTGTTTACTGCAGAAACGCTTTTGCAATGTGACATTTAGCATCGACTCACTTGGTTTCATGCATTAATTTGTGTCTAGGCCACATGAATATGTACAGTGTCACCCGGCCTTCAGCAGTGTGTATCTAGATAATGCATAATGTACAGTGAGTATGGGTATAATGAATGTATCGTCTCTGTTGGGTAGAAACCTCAGATGTCCAATTCAAAAGTATGAAAAGTAGCAGATCTACGCCGCGTTTCGAGCTTGTACTTTTGATGCTTTTGTGTGACGCTGTAGCATGATCAAGTAGGGCGTTAATTTACGAAAAAAACACAAAAAGTTAAAATAAGTAGACAGCCCGACAGCAACTATATACTGCATGTATAGTCTTATCAGCAATGAATATATGTATTATGAATACAGTATATTCATCTGTTGTGATAGATGGGAGTGCTAGCGGTGTGGAAGCTGGATGCCAGAGGGAGAGTTCAAGGAAACCATCTTGTCAAGCACGAATACAACAAATCTATAACCTGCTGCATCTTCAGACCTGCCCCGCCTGGACAGTAAGTCACCATGGCTCTGTAAACGCCCACCTCCTCCCTGTTACGCAATATGAGCTTCACCTCATCATTTTTACAAAGCAGTGGTGTAAAGTACCTAAGTACATTTACTCAAGTAATGTACTTAAGTACAATTTGGAGGTACTTTTACTTTACTGGAGTAATTCCAATTGTCTATACCTTTACTTCCACTCCACTACATCTCAGAGGCAAATATTGTACTTTTACTCCACTACAATTATTTGAAAGCTTTAGTTACTAGTTACTTTGCAGATATAAATTATTACATTATAAAACATACATTAACCACTTTAGCCCTATTTTATACCTAGGCTATTTGAAAATAGCCGATCTACAAGCTCACAACGCGTCGCGAGCTTGTAGATCTGCTATTTTCAAACATTTTAGTACTTTTACTTTTGGTACTTTAAGTATATTTTGATGCCAATACTTTTGTACTTTTACTCAAGTAACATTTTGAACACAGGCCTTTTACTTTATATATTTTTATATTGTGGTATTGCTACTTTTACTAATAGTAAAATATGCGAGTAACTTCTTCCACCACTGCCTGTTACACAGTATGAGCTTCACCTCATCATTTTTACAAAGTCATTTTGCACCCGTGGCTTTTTATTAGAACATAAAGTACAGTTGTTGTTTGTTTTTGAAGTGTGACTGTGGCTATAATCACTGCTATTCCAGAGATGTGGCGATGTTAGCCCGGGCAGCAGTGAGTGGAGATGAGAGTGCTCTGGATATGTTCAACTGGAGGAAAGACGGGAGGGGAGCTCCTCTCAAGATGGGTCCTCAGGAGGGACTTGTCTTCTACGTTAGCACAGCAGATGGTATGTGTGTGTGTGTGTGTGTGTCTCCTTTTATTTTGCCTTCATTATGTGAGTGTGTATTTATGCATTTTCTTTTCTGTGCCCTTGCATAACTCCATAACCCAAATATGGATTGGGTTCACACCGGATCTTAGTTGCAAGTTCTTGAAGAAACATCAACCCCATTCATATTGTCAACATCGCTATTTTGCTGCAATCACAGTGAACAAGTATAATGTCAAGGCCACCAAATATAGCAGCCAAAAACCAGGAAGTAAGGGTTGTAGGCAGACTCCCCCAGGGGTCTATACCATTCCTACCTCCTTTTCTCCCACTACACCAAATCTCTTCGCCGAAAATAGCCGATCTACAAGCTCACAACTTGTCACAATGCAACATGTTGTGAGCTTGTTGATTGGATACTCTCACCGAATGTTCACTCCAGAATAGAGACGCTAAGGTCCATGTGGTTGTGTGTATATGTATATATATATATATATATATATATACTTTTTTTCTTCTATGAAGGCAAGGTCCATGGTGTGGATGAACGCGGTAAGAGCGGAACGCTCCTGAGCGTGGACGGCCCCATTCAGAAACTCTTCTACCTGGGGAAGAGAGATGCCCTGGGCGTGGTCACAGAGACCCTGATGTTGTCTCAGTACACCCTTGGACCTGAGGGAGGCGCTCAGGAGCTCATGAAGGTACACAAAAAACAACCATACGGTTCTTTATCTCCGCCAGGCCAGACAGCTAGAGGCTGGAGATGATGTTCTCGGTCCTGTGTGTCTGTCCGTCCTTCTGTCTGTCTGTCCATCCGTCTGTCCGTGATTGTCTCTGCCAGGCCAGACGGCCGAAGGCCAAGAGGCTGAAGGCCAGATACTATGTTTTCGGTCCTGTGAGTCTGTCTATAAGTATTCGTCTGGCCGTGCGTGATTCTGTCTGTGAGCAGATAATCTTGGGCTTGTGGACCGATCGGCTTTGCATGCACACTCCCAGTAGGCCATGGAAGAACCTCTGCCTCACATTTTTCAAAATGTGCCACTCCTGCAAACTTTAGATGCATATCTTAGCCAATCAGGATGGATTATGAAAAATCAGACAGCTCCGTCTTGATCACATGACCATAGAGATAATGTGTACCGATTTGCGTGATGTTTGGACAAAATCTGTTGGAGTAATATTACAATAATTGTTTTGCAAAAAACTGCATCCTGGTGGCACTATAACAGGCCGATCTGATCAATTTGGGGCAAAGGTTCTGCTCTGGCATCCAGGGAGTGTGCGTGCTCAGTTTCACGTCGATCGGTTAGCTGGTCACAGACGAACGGACACACACGGACGGACGGACGGACGGACAGGGGGCAAAACATACTCTAGGTCACGCCTTTGGCCTGGCGGAGACAATTAATTATAAAAAAATAATGTGCGCCCAATCACAATATTCCCCTCATGAAAGAGAAATAGAATAGAACATGATAATTTGTTTATCTCAATAAGGTGAAATTGAGCAGCAAGAGCGGCCAGTGTGCAGATATCGTCTGGACAGATAATGGCCTCCTCATCACAGCTACGGGTGAACAGGTCATGAGGTCAGAAAACACACACACACACACACACACACACACACACACACACACACACACACACACACACACACACACACACACACACACACACACACACACACACACACACACACACACACACACACACACACACACACACACACACACACACACACGCGCACTAGGAACATAAGTTTACGTACTGTGTAATGCTATCATCATTTTTGTTTGTAGGCTGTGGGACTTGGAGAGAGATGACAACTATGTTCTGTCTTTGGATGAGACTCTGGGCTTTGAGAGAGGAGAGATGATCAATTGTGTTTCGTATTGCCCTGGAAAAGGTAAGTAGAAATACAGTATACTGTTCAAAAAAAAGAATTTGTTAGCATCTTCCATTAAGGATGCTAACAAGAACTGCCATGAGTTCACTCAAGCGCTCAGTTTATGCCAGTCTAAATGTCTCTGTCAGCTTATACAAATACTGCGTTGGAGTTTTGACGGTAGACACAGAGTCCCATTGATTATTGTGTTATTATAACACTTATCACCTTTGAAAAAAACGTTTAGAATATGATTTTGCATCTTCCCCAGAAATGCTAGCAGCGGGAACAAGTCGGGGTCATATAGCAATGTGGAGGATGGTGGTCCAGCCAGGCAGCAACAGAGCAGACACCAAGGCTCAGTGGAAACTACAGACTCCCACTGAGATAGATGGCAATGTCACCCAGATACAGGTACTTTTTTTACCTTATTTACTCATACTTTAATTTGAACCGGTAGCGTCATTTCTTTTTTAGATCCAGCTCTCCGTGCAAAGCTCTTGTTTCGTTCCTTTCCCCACCCTTTCTCAATTTACAGTTAGATAGAGGGTTATAGAAATACTGTATAATTTTAAAATGGCTCTGGCTCTGTTGGTTGTTCACAGTGTTGTTGTTGTTTCATGTTGTGAATTACATTGTCAGCTACATGCTTCAGATGTAAATGCAAATGCCCAGAGCTATACATGCTTTTAAAGTTCTACACAAACAGGCCTTTTCATGTCTACTTCCCAGTGGGGCTCCAGTCTGAACCTGTTGGCAGCCAACAGTCTGGCCACGGTGACCATCCTGAGTGAACACGTGATGTCAGCCCACTTTGGCCAGCAGGTGGCAGCAGTGCAGCTCACCCCCTCTCAGCTCAACATCTCGCTGCTCAGCACAGGAGAGCAGCTCACCCTGCGCTCTGACATGCACGTCAAGGGAGTCTGCGTCACCCAGGTAACGGAGGAGACTAGTGGCCTGGTTGTCAGCATGTTGTTCATAGCATATGTTCCCTAATATCTCTTTTCAACTATAATAACTAAGCGAACCATGTCGTGCCGTGAAACATACAGTGTTTCACGGGTTCTGGACGTGTTTCTGTATGCTACGGCTCTGTTTCAGATAAGGTTCACAGAACCTGATTTGGGCCCTGCTCAGGAGTTGGTCCTACTAACCCTGTGTTCTGAGAACCCATAACTCAGAAATTGTACTTTGAAATGTTTTCTAAAATAGCTAAACTAGCTGATCTACAAGCTCACAGAGTGCTCCATTGCAATGCACTGGGAGCTTATAGATCATCTCTTTTCGCTTTTATATTAGTTGTATTTATAAAGTACCTCTAGTTATGGTTATAATGGAAACTCACAAAACTTAACAGGTTTTGGAAAATGTCAGGTTCTGAAAGGTTCTGTGTTAACGCTTCGTAGTCGAAAAGAGCCATAAGTTGCTCAATAAATGCCCATCCGAGGCTATCCCCACGCAAGATGAGTGAATCAATGTGTCCTCGTATTTAAGTGTGATTTTGTGTCCATAGGATACAGTGACAATATGGAGCGGCAAACAGGTCACTGTGTATGAGCTCGCAGGCACAGCACTACGAAACACAGGTAAAACTCTATGCAAAAACACTCTATGAGCACAAGCTCTCTGAACAGTCCTGGCAAAAGCTATCACCTATCATCCATCATTTTTTTTGTCTAATTTTACTCTCGTCTTCTCTCCATCTCATCTCATTATCACTCCTGGCCTTCCCTCTCTACCTCCACACCTCTTCTCTCGTATGTCCTGTCATTGCTGATGTCCCCAGGTTCTTTCCAGTGTGAGTCCCAAGTGTTAGCCATGCATGGGGAGAACATCTACACCGTGGAACCCAACAGGGTCCAGGTCCGCACGCCACAGGTGTGTTTCCCTTCCACTTTCCAATTTTCCATTCACCACCAGCATTCACCAGCAGTATGAAAATCAACTTGCAGAGAACTTGAAACTTGCTAGAGATAAATATCATTGCATGGTTATTCTTTGTGAAAGTTATATTATCTTGGCGTTTGAATTTATTTTAAAGCGTGGATTATCTGAAAACTGCAGCTTAAAAGAGTCACCCAGGAGACTTCCCCGTATTCAGACATCCATGACGAATTAACCGTGCAGTGATATTTCATCATTATTGACTCAATTGTTCACGAAAGTTTGGTAATGATTTAATGACTGTGGAAAATGTAAACAAATGTGAAATCCGAACCATGTTTTGTCCTCTCTGCTAACCAGGGCACAGTGAAGCAGCTGCTGGTCTTTTCGGAGGCAGAGGGCAACCCCGTTCTGCTCAGTGTGTGTCAGGCTTACCTGGTGGTTGGCACGGACACGGCACATATCAAGGTGTTTGACCTCACGAGGAGGTACAGTATTTTGATTGAGTTTTTTATTGATAATTGTAATTAAAGTCAGTCCACCACAAGTTCTCATATTTAAAGGAGAAATAAAACCTAGGCAAGTTTTGCTAGTTATCAGTTTGCTGTCATCTAATGTTTAACAAGGCAGAGTCTAATAATGATGTGGCTTCCCTTTGCAATTGAAATACTACACATACAATACATCACTAATGATGGGCTAATGTGATCATGCCAATTGACAATAAGCAGTAGTATTGTGTTGTCAGTGCTTACTAATTGGCACACCTGTATCTAAGACACACAGATTAGTCAAGTGAAAACAAATTTATTTATACAGCACATTATACAACTTAAAAACAACATCAAACACGTGTCGTCTCTGACAATGCCAGTGTTACTATTTCTTTGTGTTCATAGAGAGGCCAAAGCTCACTGCAATGCTAAGAGCTTGGCAGACCAGATCTCTAATCTGGGAGCCCTGAGGTCAGTCAAGTGTAATGCCAACGGCAACCAAGTCAGCATGCTCATTACTCAGGTGAGCATAAATCTCCTCCAGTCTCAGTCCTACAAACTTGACTTCACTGTTTTAATTAAAATGCACCAGCCCTGTTTTTGAGGTAACTTTCACTCTCCCGCTCCTCTTAGGTGAACGGGCGACCAGATCACAAAGTGTACTTCTATGACGTGGAGATGGACACCGTGACACACTTTGACTTCTTCACAGGCCGCCCGCCCAGCGGTATCTCACAGGCTGAAGACGGTGAAAGGTACTCTTTTCAGCCATGCTAGTCCACATTTGTGTTTTTGTGCGTATACAGAGAGGTTATTGCTGTGCTAACGTTACGTGTATGTTCTGTCTTTCAAGGCAACACACTCAGGCCTTAGAGCTCAATGGTCGCTGCCCCGTGTCTCACATCTGGGACGAGAGTGAGCCTCGTCTGTTTGTGGTCGAGACGGTACCGGTCAGCTGTGAATCCTTTTCAACGAGCCCCTCGGACACGGTATAAACATACCGCACGCAGTGTGCGATTTTTAGATTTCAGCTGACCTATAAGGCAATATGCATCAAATACAGAGAGAACTCTTAACATACAGTTTCTTCTGCTCTCCTCCCGGCTATAGGTGGACGTGTCGGTGGTGACGTTCTTCTGTACTCAGGAACACGGGCTCCTTCTGCAGGACTGCTACCCTAAACCTGCAGGCCAGCAGGCTCTTCTGGCTCTCGATGTGCCCTACTATTACTTCACCTGCAAGGTAAGTACTGCAGGGAGCGACACAGATTGCCCACAGATTGCCGACACAGCTTTTGAATTATACTGTTAGTTATTTCAGTATGAGATTAGCCTGATACTGTACATACTGTATGTAGGGCTCCTCTGTGGAACATTCTTACAATGTTGAAATTAATTAACACAGCTAGATTTGCCATGTTTCACATGCCGTGACTCTCCGTGCGTTTGGTCTCAACACCCCCTCCAACAGCTGTTGTTTCGGAGGGGTGGCGTCTTTCTACCAGAAGTAAGTGTCTGCACCCTGCAGTCAGTACAGCGCCACTGTGACCTTCCTCCATCGTCCCAACCTCCAGTGACTGTGTAGTTCAGTAAAATACCATGTGCTGTGTGCTTTCAGCCTTAAAGGACCCATGCAGTTTGGTCCTTTTTAAGTTTATTAAGTTAAGGTGCAGTGTGGTACCCGTTTTATGTTTTATGTGATAGCTCCATGTTGTTCCGTATTCGTGTTTCTGTTTCAAGGGTAACTCCTTTGTGCCTGTCTCCCTAAGCCTCAGTCTCCTCCACAATATCACATTAAAACTCCTTTCCTAAGGAAATATATATCCTTTACTGTGTTCTCAATTTAGCCGTTTAGCCGTTCATTCATTGATGTCTTATAAATCAGATATATCACTTATCGCCAATTCTCTCTCACCTCCCCAGCCTGGTGAGACAGATCTAGGACCAGTGTCAGCCCCAGCCTCCTCCACCTCCCCGGCCCAGGCCCTGGCATCGGGCGTGTCCCCGGCCGCGTCCCCGGCCGCAGCCGCCCCCTCCCAGAACACCCACATGGTATCCAGACGGGCCCTCAGGGACTTTGTGGGCCTGGAGAACTGCGAGAAGGCCACCCGCGACGCCATGCTCAACTTCAGCTTCTACCTGACCATCGGAGACATGGACGAAGCCTTCAAGTCCATCAAGCTCATCAAGAGGTAATGGCTTCACCTGGGTGTCTGTTCTGTGTGTGTGTGTGTGTGTGTGTGTGTGTGTGTGTGTGTGTGTGTGTGTGTGTGTGTGTGTGTGTGTGTGTGTGTGTGTGTGTGTGTGTGTGTGTGTGTGTGTGTGTGTGTGTGTGTGTGTGTGTGTGTGTGTGTGTGTGTGTGTGTGTGTGTGTGTGTGTGTGTGTGTGTGTGTGTGTGTGCGCGCGCGCGCGTGAGATATGTATGCGTGCATGACTGCATGTACTCTGTGGGTGTCTACGTGCCTACAACCTCAGCTGTGTTGTTATATGACGTTGTTACCCTCCGTGTCTCATCCCTGAAGGATGCCCGGAATCCTTCTTTGAATTATGCGTAGCCATTGTTTGTGTGTGTGTCATGTCATTGCCCAGTCAACAGCGTGAGAAGAGAGGGGGGAGACGTGCAGGAGGGCATGCCTGCAGCTCGAACGTTCATCCCCCCCCCTGCCCTGTTTGATTGCTGTCATCACTTCCTCTGCCAGGCGCTTCCACCAGGGCCCCGTTAAAAGGGCTGTGATTGCACTCCGTGCAGCGCTCTAGTTCAAAGGCTCAGGAAAGGCAGGGGGGAGATGAGTATTGTTAGCGTGGCCTTGACTCTTCTCCGGACCCTCTCTGAGGGTTTTCGGCGGGAGAGCCTCAACAAACCGCGCTTTGACTTAATATGGAGAATGGGACATTGTTGTCAGTGTGGCTTTTGATCGCCCTGTCACTTCACTCAGCACCTTTTAACTGTTTGAGGTCGGTGCAGAGGAAGAGGTCATGATCTCTCTCTGACCTGAGGTCCGGAGAAAAAAACGTCCCTTGTGTTTGCACAGGGAATGCAGGACTCCGAAGTCTTGCATCATGTGTAAGAAATGAGAACAGCACTTGACACTTCTTTGGAAAGAAGGAATGTGGTCAGTTGATCTTATGGGGACGTTCAATGATGTGTCTGCAACTAAGTACCGAGCCCCATCTGGCTTGCATTATACAAGGACGGTGTGATTTACTCATATCCTCTTAAACAACCCTTTATGTACTTGTCGAGGATATGAGATGGATTCTTAAACGCAGGATGTGATTAAGGACTACTGTGAGGTTTTTGCACGAACGCACACTCATGTGTGCAGTAGGGCATTAACAGAATAATCGAATATTCGACTATCAAACCACTATTTGACCACTGTACATCAAAGTCGATTATTCAGTGGCTTTTCTACAGCAGACACGCAGCTGTGAGCTCTGGTGTTGGTAGTTTTCCTAATCCATTCATGGTAGATTGTTGTCAAATCATTTCATACTGTATGTGAGGTTGTGCCTAGGGCTGTCCCCTAAAAGTCGAGGCGTCTGGCGAGGAGCCTGACGTCGACTCGCATTCCTTGAGTCGAGTCGTCAATGCCATTGGTCCAAAAAAAAAATGTATATATATTTTTTTTTGTATTGTTTTTAATTTAATTTTAATAATCAAATCGATTAATCGAATATTCGAATACTTATAGGTCGAATAAGTCGAATGCTAAAAATCACTATTCGTGAATGCCCTAGTGTGCAGTAGCACTGAACATTGCAATGAAGTGATGCACTTTTCTATACTGTCACTTGCGTGAATTCCCCATGCCTGTCTGGTCCAAAAGGTAAACCATTTTCCCATTTCCATCTCATTCTTCCTCACACGTGTGTGTGTGTGTGTGTGTGTGTGTGTGTGTGTGTGTGTGTGTGTGTGTGTGTGTGTGTGTGTGTGTGTGTGTGTGTGTGTGTGTGTGTGTGTGTGTGTGTGTGTGTGTGTGTGTGTGTGTGTGTGTGTGTGTGTGTGTGTGTGTGTGTGTGTGTGTGTGTGCGCGCGCGCATGAGCGCTGGGCTGGCTAAGGTGAATGTGTGCAAGAGATGGAACTTGGGGTGTAATGTCTGAAAACTTTCGTAATGTAATGCTTTCCCCCGCGTATGGTACAAGCATCACGTAAATAGCTCAAAACACACAAACAAAAGGGGAAAATAGCATATCCCATTGTCCGGATGTTCCATAGAACTTAATATGCGTGATGACAGCTTTAGTAAGTCACTCATTCACAGCTATTTTTACTGCGGTTTCATTTAAAGGAAAAAAAAAGAAAAGAGATATGTATTGTGTTAGATTCCCGCATATCTCCGCCCAACGGTGTGATGCACTTCCTGGTCTGTGTCAGGCCACTAACCTCTATCTACTGGGACTCGTCTCCATGGAAATGGTCTTTGAACTGGCAAACAGTTCTCATATCAAATTCAGGGGCTGCCAAGCAAACTGTGTGAACTGTGTGAAAGTTTTCAATAGCTAGAACTGAGAATACATGAATAGCATATAATACATTGTACATACCAATTATTATACTATATACTGTACCGGTAATAATACATCCGTCAAGCCATCTTCAACCTCTTATCCGAAGTCTTGTCGTGGAGGTAGAAGTTCCAGTATACTAGACTGACAAGCTACAAGTTTGCATCGTTTCGTGAAATTAGTGTATCGGCACACCCCTAGTGTGTGTGTATATATATATATACCGTATATATATATATATCATTAAATATATATATATACCGTATATCTAGGTGTGCCCTGGGATCTTTTGGGTATGCCAGGTGTGCCTTGGCACAAAAAAGGTTGATATACACTGTACTAGAGAACCCCAGACTTCCTTGTCCCTGGCCACATTTGCCAGCCTTGGGGGATCCCAAAGCGTTTTCAGGCCAGCGTGGGGATATAATCCCAACACTTGGACCTTGGTCTACCCCATGGCCTCTTCCCAGCTGGCATGCCTGGAAAACCTCCCCAACCAGGAGGGATCCGTACTAGATGCTGCTTCTTTCTATCCAAGTCCCTCACGGATGACTGAGCTTCTCACCTTATCCCTAAGGGAGATGCCGACGACCACCCTCCTGAGAAAACCAATTTTGGCCGCTAGTATCTGCGATCTTGTTCTTTCGGTCATGACCCTTTTCATTTTCATGACCATACTGTAGGTAGGAACGAAGACCTAGAGCTTTGCCTTCCAGCTCAGCTCTATTTTCGTCACAACGGTAGGCTAAAGCTTACCCAATACCGCTCCCACTGCTCCAATTCTCTGGCTGATTACACGCTCCGTCCTCGACTCAATCGAAAGTCCTGAAATACTCCCTTCACTGGGGTTAAGGACTCATTCCCTACCTGGAGGCGGCAATCCACTGGTTTCCTGCTGAGAACTATATGGCCTCAGATTTAGAGGCCATTGTCTATTCCCAGGACCGGCCATATACCGCTCCCTCCTGAACGCGCACCAGCTTTTGCCACCGGGTCGTTACTTGGCGACGCCCCCTTCTGTGACGCACGCGGAACTGCCTCTCACATGGGCGGACCGCTTTAAAGTACTCCCAAAACCCCTAGAATACCAGCCGGCACCGTGGCGTCAACGATAAACGTTAGCCTATCAGTCCATTTGCTGCGGGATCGAATCCTTCTCATCGCACTGTTTATTTTTCATACAATAATTATTTTGTTAGGATTAAGGTTAGGTTTAGGCAAAGTTTTTGTCGCCCCCAGCAAGGCGGACCACTCGGCCCATTTGGTGAAAACAGACTACAGCCCCTAATATTAAGTTAGGAAGTAGTTGGCCAAAAAACTGTTAACAACGTCGGAGGCGCGTCGTTTCTGGTGGACTTGAGCAACGAGAGGCACCGGCGAGCGAGTCGCCGTGACGAATGTTGCAAAGTAATTTATCCCTGTATCCCTGTATCCCTGGACTAGGCAATTTGGCGCCCTAGGCAATATTTTTTCTGGCGCCTTTTTTTTTTTTTTTTTTGGCGCCCCCCCCACCTAGTGGCGCCCTAGGCAACTGCCTACTCTGCCTAATGGGCGCGCCGGCCCTGCCCCTGGATGCCCCTTGAATTTCAATTCTAGAGCTTTGGTGTGTTGTAAATGTTGAATGTCTAAATAGGCAACAGCACTGTTTTTGTGTTTCATATTTCTGCAGAAGGCATTTGCTAATGTAATGTAAAAAGTAACAGGACTTAATTAAAAGCACTGTCATTTTAGAAGTTTGATAGATAAAACAAAAGTTTTAGTACCTTGTTTTATGTGCATGAAAACGGGTCGGACAGACAAACTAGCGTGCTTTATCACAAGTCACTTTTTGTGTATATATATATATATATATATTAATTATCACTACTTTACATACACTATACATTACATATCAGTTGAGTAAGATAACCATGTCGTAATGAGAATAAAAAATATATAATTACATGATCAATTCGTTTGCTTGCTTTGGGACCCCCGGTGGCCAGATCCACTTGAAATGAACTTTCCTTGGCCTGGTGTCTGGATGGTTGGTAGATAAAGATAATAGCAAGGTTACATTGCAAGGCCTTTACAGTACATTCACACAGCTTAATCAAAAGCAGCTGTATCTACAGCACACTGTGGAAGCCCCCCTGAAGCAGTATGTCAATACAGAGTGGAATGTCTTTTTCAGTCCAGACTCACTGTGCTATTTCCTCTCATTCAAGTTGTCCTTGACTTCAGGTGACATGCTGCCGGGTTCTCTGTCCACATGAACACAAGCCTTCATTTACAAATGTCTTTTTCGCCGTGGCACTTCTATTCAAAGGGGATAGTTCCTCATTTCCCATCTGAGACAAAAACACTCGGGGAAGTCTCCAGGAGCAAAGTGGAGTTTGATGGGTGACGTTGTGGCATGCCGGAATTGGCCGCGGTCCAGGCTCTCAGGTTTTCGTGCCGTTTGTTATTTGGGAAACACTTGACTGTATGAAAACATTGGATTCATTCCTGTTTCCTCTCTATTTAATCAATGGAATCTATGTTTTAGCCCAAATATATGTGATAGCGTAATTGTTTTTGTAATTGTTGTTGGCTCAAATCATATTCATATTAAAACGTTTACAAAAATACAAACAATTGCGCACCATAACGGTATGTTCCCATAATTACCTAATTGTTTTTGCATGCCTCCACATTTTCTTGTATTATGTTTATTAATTCTGAATGGGTTTGGGGTACTGAGCTTCCTCAGTACCCAAGAAAACCAATAAAGACACTTGAATGTATCTATTCTAGTCAGTCATCCTCCAGCTACTGTATTGTTAGGAAACAAACACAATTCATTGCATAAAAGAGAGGGGGTCCAAAATGGACACGGTAATATTTAGTCAATGAATCAAGCATTTCATTTGATCCATAAATGTGTATTCAAAGGATACAATTCAATTTGACATATTTAGCTCAATGTCTATAAGTCATAATATACTGGATACTGTACTGTATTTCCTTGACCTTCCAATGCTTTGCATTAATTTTCAGTATGTTAGGCAAATCAACTTGCAGAGACATCGTGAATTTGCATCTCCTTTATTCTTGTCAACGTTACATTATTGTTGCATTTTAATGCAACAATTTTTTTCTTGCCAGAAATAGTCCCTGTAGAAAATGTTGTTTTACGAAATACATTTAATTCAGATGTCCATGACTTCGTAATGCTGATATGAATGTTAGTTGTAGAAACACATACTTTTACAGTGAGCTTATTACCTGAAAGTTTGAGCTACAACATTAGGGAAATCTCGTAATTATTAAAGAAATGTCAAAACGGTGTATGCTTTGAACAATTGTCAGTAATGAAAATAATTCATGACTTGTATGAACTTGGCAAAAGAAAATGGGCTAGATATGCAATAACACTGCTGGTATGGTCCTTTTAAATATTAAGTTATGTTAACATGGATCTAATGTAGTAGTTATACTGTAAACATAATTGAAGCTTGAATAATCGAACTGCAATATCGTTCCTAAATTAAGCCCTAATAGCTTCCTAATAGCTCTATGCAGTAGAAGTTATTTTTAACTGTGCTGTGGCTGCAGCTAGCAAGCAGCGTTGACTGTTAAGTGTTCCAAGTTGCATGGTTTGCTGAAGTTTAATAACGGAACTGTGCCATTCTGAGCTTTTTAACCACTTAAACCACCTATATAATATAATTCATTCACTATTATACTAAGCCCCTTCATTTTTCCCATCTACAGCAAATCACTATTGTTGGGTTTATAATCTGGAACATGTCACAATGCAATGTGTTGTGTGCTTGTAGATCTGCTATTTTCTCAGAATGTGAAATAGGGACGCTATATAGGTTCATGTAGTTAATGGATTTGACACCAGGCACAAAACCTCAATTCAAATAGAAGTTATAATGTTTCCCTTTCTGTATTATTGCTCTCTCCTACTCAAAATAGCAGATCTACAAGCTCATAGCACGGCACTGAGTGCCGCGCTATGAGCTTGTAGATCTGCTATTTTGTCCGGTCGGAGTATAACATTTGAAGAACCTAGACGGTGTCTAAAAGAACTCTTGCACTCCACTGGAAATAAATTGGTATAGCTTTGCTTCACAGTAAATGCTGCTGACTAAAAGGGAATAGAGCAGTGATCAATCTGAAATTGACCGCAACTTAATTACTGACTATTAGGTGTGTTGCTACTGCCCACGTACACATACAAACCCAACCGTATACATTTGTCATTCAGACCTTTGAGTCTGACACGTTGAAATTCCCCTCTATCTGTATTTAATATCCAAAAGCTTCCTGGGCACATTTACCATTGGGTCTGTTCTCTCTCTGACTGTCTCGCTAACATAAACAACAATGAAAGTAAGATGTGTCTCAGTCTCTCCACCTCTCTTTTTTCAGTGAATTATTTTGTTTCTTGTGAATAAGCGTCCAAATCATTATTTAGCTCTGGCTGAAATAACAGTGAAAAAGAAAAGAAAACGGTTAGCATAAAACCAAAAAATAGCAACCATTGACATCTGGATATCCAACAATATGTTTATTGAATTTGTATGGTATATTATTGTATTCATGCACCCCTACTGTATGTTTGGCAACGTAGCAGAGTTCTGTATGATAAGGTCACACAATAATAATAGCAATATTCCTTATACAATTGTAGGACATTAATTTAAGTATATGTACCACAAGTAAGCATATTTTCAATGAGGAAAGCATCATTACCAAAAATGGCCTTCATATTAAAATGAAGATTTTAGGTCATCCATTTTTGGTTAACCAAGTAATAGATGGTACTGGAAAAATATTGGGAGAAGTACAGATGATGTTGCTATTTTTTAATGTTTTGTCAATATAAGTTCTGGTGTTAATAGTTTTTTTCAAAAGATTACGGTACATTTCTTTTTTGCTGTCTTCCCAATTCAACATTCTTACTTTTCCGAACAAATTTGATGAAATATTTGCTCATGATCAGCTGAATTTCTTGCTTTGGACCCACATGTTTAAGATACATTTAGTGGCAGGTGCTGTAAATCTTTAAAGTAAGACAGCTGACTTAAGGCATGGTGAGGTATTATGGTATTGTATTCTTAAAAGCTGTTTATTTATTTATCTTATTCAAGTTTCCAATACTTTCCCGGAAAATATCTAAAATGGCGCTTTTCACTCACTTTCATAATGCTAATTCTGCTTCATGTTAGCAGTCCAAAGTCACTCTTTGTCTTAACCCTATCTTTACCATGCGAAAATAATATACCAATACACAAGTGCCCTTATAATAATAATTGTCAAGATCCAGCTTGATCTTTTGTTAAGCAGGGGATTTCATAAAGGGAAATTCCATTTAAAATTTCATGTTAAACAATATTTAAGCTCAAATCCAGCGTAAATGAATACCTGAAACAATAAGTCCATATCACCCTGGTCATTTGTGTATTAATAGTGATATTTAAAAAGTTGTATTAAGTTACGTAGCTGGATACGTTTATTTATCTGTTTTAAATCCAACACAAAGCAGCAATATAATTTTGACGTGTTCATTGCTCACTGGGCGGGGAGAAGTTGTAAAATATAGTGCTGCACAACAGCAAAGTACATGTTTGTCCTGCAACCATAGCTGCAATAAGTGTCCTGTCATCCCAGCGAGTCACATCCAAGACACCTGGTTGAATGTGAGGCGAGAGTCTCACATTCTTTTCTTTTGTGTCTGGTCCCAATTGGCCAATAAACATCTCAGTTCAGTGTCGACCAGCCAATGTCGTGTGTCGTAGAACGGCCGCTCACGCAGCGCTCTGTGAGCTTGCAGGGCCAGACTCGCACATGCGCGACAGACAACGCCTCTGAAATGCAATAGGCTCTATGCACACAGCAGCCATATTGGAAAGAAATTGGGCCTTTTCCTTACTTCCTTCACAGGTGTTACCCAATGATGCTAATGAAGGCTCTGTTCCATTCTGGTCAAAGAGTCAGGGTGCTGATATTGTGCATGTTGGCTCACTGGAAACACTCAGGGTTCCTTGAGGGGGTTCCAAATGGCCCCTTAACGGTTGTGTAACTCTGAGAGTTATGGAGGTCCTTGAAATTAAGTTTTGAGAACAACTGTGCTACACTAAATGGAACGGAGCCTTCATTAGTACCATTGGTAACACCTGTGAAGGAAGTAAAGGCAGTATTGGAAAGTTTTTCCAATATGGCTGCTGTGCATAGAGCCTATCCGCCAGCGCTATGGCTTGCGTTTCAGAGGCGTTGTCCTGTCGCGCATGTGCGAGTCCGTCCTACGTCGGCCATTCTCAGCAACACGACGCCATCGCGCGACAAAGTTACGAATCGGGGCCTCAGCAGGGCGACTCCACGTAGTCGTTGTCCAGGCGTGGGTGGAGGGGCGACACCAGGGACCGGCTGATGACGATGACCCGGGGCGCGAGGCAGTCGTCGCGGCGATGTAGAATGTTCCAGATGAGCATGGCTGCGGCCAGCGTGGCCAGGAGGCATGCTGCTATGTCCACATAGCAGGAGTACGACAGGAATGTGTTGGGCCCGATCCTGTAGAAGGTCACGAGGCCGATCACCAGCACAAAACCTGGACAAGATCACAAACAGGAGATGGGTTAAGGCAGTGCTACTCAATCTTTTCTGGATCGGGGCCCGCTTGAAAATCTTAAACAGTGTTTGTGGCTCACCCATCTGACCACCATTTGACCACTTAACATGGCGGCTGAATGAAGTGGTCAGATTGGTGGGCTGCATGCATTTACAGAGCATTATTTATTTTAATGATCAATCAAATGGATTGTGTTCTGGCTTGGATCAATGGAACTAACGCGTTAGTTGTTAGTGTTAGTGTCTTGGTGATTTGGTGATTATTTGGGGACCCACCTGTAATATCCTCACTGCCCACCAGTGGGCAGGTTGGGAATCGCTGGGTCAAGCATTGATTGATTGATTGATTGATTGATTGAATACTTTATTAATAGTTTGCCAAAAGAAAGCACAGAAAGTACAGTTCTATACAAGGTCTGCTAAAAGGATTAAACCCAAGAATGCACTTTGGCTTGTTTCCATTGGGTGTTCAATTCATTGAAGAACTGATAACTGGAAAATGACATACCAACTGGGTTCAATGAAGCAGGGTTTTGGCACTGCTCTCGTGAGAGCCAATGATTGCCAAGTGAGCTCATTGAAAAAAATGCAATTCATAATCCGACTGTTCTGTCAGTGATAAGGCTAGTGATAAGGATATCCACTTTGCCGTAGTGACGAAAAGTCCAGCAGGGGTCTTTGAATTCAGAAGTCTGTTTCCTCCTAGGGAGAGCTTCTGAGATTTTAGGATCAAAGGCCTCCACAGTGTGTAAAAATATCACAGAGAGGCCTTTCTTTTTCCACCCCGTAATTTCTTTGATTCACAGAAGCCTATAGCACCTCACGCATCAAGGAACTGCTGCTTGCACGCAGAGGTGTAAAAAACACGACATCTCAAGCTTCATGCTGTTTCTTTTTTCTTTTTTTAATTTCTTTTGTCTTCATCACAATGGTGGCAAAGCAGTAATGTCTGCTATGGGAAGTTATTAGATTAGATTAGGGTAGATGACGTTTATTGTCCTCGGAGAGGAAATGCTTTTCCCAGCTCACATATGGTCAAACCTTACAAGACGAAACATATTACAGACGGCTGTATTGTGGTCCCACATATCCTCTTGTATTTGCAGATACTTTATACAAAAAAGGCAAACGGTTGCATAAGCCTCACTTCACAGACAGTTACGATGTATGGCATGACAAAACTGTTATTGAAATGCACCGTATAGCTCAGAGCAGTGGTGGAAAGTAACTAAGTACAGTACATTTACTTGAGTACTGTACTTAAGTACAATTTTGAGGTATTTGTACTTTACTTGAGTATTCCCAATTTCCAATACTTTTACTTCTACTCCACTACATCTCAGAGGCAAATATTGTACTTTTACTCCACTACAATTATTTGAAAACTTTAGTCACTAGTTACTTTTTAGATATAAATTATGATATTATGAAACATACATTAACCAATTTAGCCCTATTTTATACATAGGCTATTTGAAAATAGACGATCTACAAGCTCACAACGTGAGCTTTTTTGTGTGCTATTTTCAAACATTCTTTTACTCAAGTAACATTTTCAAGTACTTCTACATTGCAGTATTGATACTTTTACTTAAGTAAAACATTTGAGTACTTTTTCCACCACTGGCTCAGAGTCTGATACAGTATGTTCATACATCAGAGTGTTGATTGCCTGATTTATCCTTGGTTGCGCATCGTGTCACAAACTGAAAATAGCTAATCTACAAGCTCACAAAAAAGTGAGTTTAGTATTAAACTTTCTTGTCAATCTTTCTATAGTCGTACAGTACATTGATTTCTAGGTTCTGTAATCATCCTAGCTCAAAGGTGCTATACAAATACAAGTATTTTCATATTAATGTCCATTATCCATATTCTTCACTGATCAAATTATGCGTATTACCCCCACAAATGGTAATGGATCAGGGCTATTGAGTGCAATTCACCCATTCTGGTCAATGACAGAGGATTCACGCCCCATTCCCTCTTTCTCAAGTGTGGTCTGGAGCCAGTCAGTAGTTCAACAATAACACATCGTCTGAAAGCTTGTCCCATCCCCATGCTGGTATAAATAAAGGGCACCAAAAATATCACTGGATAGGGGGGGATGTTGGCCCATTAGGATATGAATCAGTCAGTTTCCTGCTGCAGAACTGCGCCAGTGGAAGTCTTTTCTGCTATTTCTCACTGTCGCTCTCTCTCTCTCTCTCTCTTTCCTTCTACTGGTGGAAGAAGTAATCCGATTTTTTACTTAGTAAAGTAAAGGCAATATCAATGTAGAAATACTCTGTTAGTTACAAGTAAAACCCCTATATTCAACATTTTACTTGAGTTCCAAAAGTAGAAGCACAGCTATTTCGAAGACATTAAAAAAATTGTGTACTTATTTCGATAATAGAAGATCTTCAAGATCACAACTTGTCACAATGCGACAAGTTGTGAGCTTGTAGATCGTCTATTTCTGAATTGCTGATGTATAGAATAGGGGGTTTGTGGTGGAGTTAAAAGAACAATATTTGCATCTGAGATGTAGTGCAGTAGAAGTATAAAGTATCAAGAAACAAGTCCCTCAAAATCGTACTCAAGGACAAATACTTGAGTAAATGTACTTAACTTTCCACCACCGACTGTAATGCAATATGTCTGCCTTTTGTTTAAGTGAGGAGGATGTAGATAAATGTTGTGTATGTGTGTGTCATTGTGTGTAACCACATCAACCTTGCATTGTGTGTGTTTTCATTAGCGTGCAAACTGTTTGCTCCGCCTATCTGCTCATGTTTAACCTGTCTGGCTCCTTTTCTAAGAAAAAAATTAATAATCTCCTTTCCAGGTTCCAGGGTGGTCTCTGCCTGTGTGAAACTCTTTTTTTTTTTTTTTTTTGGCACAGTCTTATCTGTCACGGCTTCCTTCCCTCTCTTCCTCTTTCCATCCTTCCTTCCTTCCCGCCCCTCCACGCCCCTTGCTTAAGGTTAACCTATTTGCTGGACATTTGACATGATCTGTCAGGGCAGAAAAATCGAAACGAGGCTTATCTTGGTTCTGGAAATTCACTAAGCTTGCTCTGCCCCACCCTCCATACTGTAACTGTACCGTGGTATTTTTGTTCATTCTTAAGAGTCACATGGCTGATAATCAACTTGCCTCAATGACTCCTCAAATGCTCAAACTTCCATCCAATCCTTCTAAGAATCTGTTCAACAACAAAAAGAAAAAAAGAAAACCACTGCTGAAAACAAAATGCTATCTGAGCTAGATTAAACGCATGCCCAAAGGGCTCCTGCTGCTTGAATTCAGAAACTTGGCCTGTAGTGAATGACTGGCCATTATCCGGCTCTAATAGAGCAGCACATATTATTTCCCTCTGCATTGTTCTTTTTTTTTCTGAGTGCCATTGCCATTTTTGTGTGTTTGGCGAGACACAATAGGCAAGGACACGGTGTGGGCTCGGTGCCAGCTGTGCCCACCAAAAAATTACACCTTAGTTTAAATCAATAGACGTCCCATCTAAAACCCACTTGACCTGCACTCTTGACCTTTGACCCACTAGAGCTCTGTCCATTCAGAGGCCCTTTCCAGAGCTCTGTTCCCAGGGGGGTGACACAGTGACCGAGCAATCGAGCTGGCCTGGCCCATGGTGTTGAGATATCACTGAATCGAATTGGATGTTTTTATGCCACTGTCTACGTGTGATAGCTGAGGTTTTTGGCACATCTGAGAACAAAAACATTCCTTAGATGGGGGCTGAAAGATAAAAAATACCTTCATTCATTCATTCATTCATTCATGCATTGCCAGGAACCATTCACTGGCTCAGCGGGGAGAACTGAAGAGAGGTAATGCGAGGAATGGATTAATGAAGCGTACTAAAGAACAACCTGTACTGAAGAGGGCCCTACAGTATATGGAATATGGACAGGGGTGGGACGGGGAAGCTACTTAGAGTCCCTGACCAACTGTTTCTGGACCCTTTCTCTTCAGATTCAAAAGACTAGAAAAAAAAGCACCAGCGCCTGAAACCCCCCAATACCCCCATGCGCCCCCCATACCCCCCCATCTTCCAAGTAGTTCCTACCTGTAACCCTCCCCCCCCCACACACACACACACACACAGACACACACACACACACACACGCATGTCCAAAAGTAGACTTCCCAAAAGCCAGACCCCTGAGTGATATTTGTGCTAAGTTTGGAGGCAGTTGGACTACTGATCTTTGCCCGTGTGTCATCATCAATGGTTTATTTTCAGTAATATTCTCCCGAGTATTGTTACTCTGGTGGGACACATCCTATCTGCCAAAGATCGCGTATTACTCACCAACATTGGTGACTATATATGGTAAGAACTTCAGTAGGCGTTCAGAAAGAGCTAAAAGGAAGATGCCATTTTTCCAAACAGGATCACTATTTTTAGGAGTCAGGGAAATAGGTGTGTTTCTTTCTCTATTGTCACTTTTATAACTCCTGTTTGTGGCGGGCATCACCTCATTAATCACAATCAGCCAGTTTGTGGAAATGGCTAAAAACAGTCACCACCCATTTTAAGTAAATAACTAATGGAATATGACATCACATTAGCTTACCATTAAACTATGCTTTGACCAAGTGACAAGTTTGATGTCACTGTGTGAGCTCTCTGTGAATGAGTGTTTATTTGGGTGGTTCCCTGTCCCCACACCACCAAGGCCTTCAGATAAAAGCTTTTGTCCTCGTCCAGAAGTGCGTGCCGAAGAACTTGGGTGTTTTATCTCATGTCGAGAGGGGACTCTTTATTTGCCTCTGTTCCTGGACATTTTGTAAACACAGGCATAAAAAAGCTTGGCCAAGCTTATCTGGTCAGTGGCCGTTCCCACCCTGCATGCTGTGTGTATCACAGGACATTTTTCTACTGAAACACCCTATAAACACACAACACACATACACACACACACACACACTCCTCCCAGCAGTGCACACACAAACACACAGTCCCTGTCGAACTGTCTTTTCGTGTCCGCCACCATTCCCCTCCCACCCCTCGTTTTCCTCCTCCAGTTCTGGGGTTTGCATAACAGGTAGTCACAGGCATTTCCTCGTCCTGAGCAGGGATATCCTGGCGCCCGACAGTCGCTCTCTGGCGCGCTGCAGCTCCGGCCGACCAGCTCAAGACCAGGACTAAATTTAGCCCAGAAAGACCCCCTTCAGGCTGCACTGCCACACAATGCTGCCCCAGTGGCTGAAGCCCCTCTCCAAACAACTCTCTCTCTCTCTCTCTCTCTCTCTCTCCCAAGCTCACACATTCATGCACATATCGTCACAAAATCCCCAGTGGGGGCCACTGAGACTGGCCATGCCCACAATATAGCTGCAACACATCCCACTGGGATGGCTGGCTGACACTGGTTCTGGTGGTGGTTGACGAGTATGTGTGTTTGCGTGTGTGTGTTGGGGGGGGGGGGGGGGTTGTGCACCTCCTCTCTTCTCTTCCCACTTCTATTCCTGGTTGTTCTGTTTTCCTTTAATTGACTTCTACTTGAAAATGCCCACGTTGATACGATAAGGCCCATGCGTCTGCTTTATTTTTTTTCTCATTTCCTATTGCAGTCCCTCATTCTTTGGTTTAATTTTAGTTTAATTGTTTGTGTCGTTCACTCGCTAATCCAGTGTTCAACACGGCATTAGGTTCCCCTCAGGTGCTTCATTTGGGTAAAAAAGGTCATTTCGGTGAAGGATAGCAACCATGTGGCTGTTTTTAGATGGGTGGAAAACTAAAATGACAACTAACTCATCCTTTCAACTACTTGCATTTTGTATTTAGCTATGAAACCATAAAACCCTTTGGTGACATTTTCTAGTGTTTTGTGTGAAGAATGGTTTTTGGTCGCAATTTCTAAATCTACATGCCTATAATTTTGGTCAAGTAGCTTTAATGTTTAGGTTTGGCTTATGTCTGCAAGGTTTGGCAATGTTCTTTGGCCTGTGCAGTGGTTGCCCTGAGAGGCTGCTCTGTGGTGTTTGAGATTAAAGCCTAATTTATAATTCATTGCACAACTGTGGTGTTCAACGAAAATAGGTTATTTTCATAGAGCGATCACAGTCAATGCTATGACGTTTTAATTATGCTTAAGCCAATCTTCCATCTCTGTTGGTTTCCTGTTTTCTGGAACTCCACCAAAGGTCATGTGAAATGTCATCGGCAACACCATCTACATTTATGTCTGTGAGAATAAAATATTGTATGCATGGCTTGTAGGATTTTCATTAATACAGATACCATGTATTAATTAATCACATAAACCCCTAGCATAAGTATTCCGATGCGAAAATTCTGTGAAAATAGCAGATCGACAAGCTCACAATGCATTGCGACACATGGTGAGCTTGTGGATCAGCTATTAAGAGATTTGGTGTAGAGGGGGAAAAAAGGAGTTGACCAAATATAGACCCCTGGGGGACCCCAGTCAACAAAGTATATACTGTAGGGTTTCAGTGGTTAAAGTACCCATTAACCTATTCAATCCGGGAACGCATCTGTGTCATTTTCTTTGTCAGATTTCTTTGGCTATTCAAAAATAGCAGATATACAAGCTCATAGCGCTGCATCGAGTGCCGTGCTACGAGCTTGTAGATCTGCATTTTTTGATTTTTTTTTAAAATTCAAAACAAAAATCTAAATATTTTGTTGAATCGGAACCTCAGGTCTTAATGGGTTACGGGTAATCTTTAGCTTACTTGGATATATTTTGAATCGGTGAGGTGCTGTTCTATCCTTCTTGTGCAGATTGAAAGCATGTTGAACCTTGCATGGTAGCAGTGGTACTCACTGGCTAGCTGGAAGAGTGCAGCGATGGCCTCCTCCCACCATTGAGAGTCCTGGGTGACGAAGGGCAGCTCCATCAGTCCCAGAAGGAAGATCAGCTGACCAGCTGTCAGGGCCACTGTGGCCATCAGGTTACAGGCCCGCATCATGTCAAACTGCACTGGAGCGGCCAAGGGAAGAGTTGCATGTTATTGGCAGCATAGTAAAGGGTTGAACACAATATTGCCCTGATCGTCCCTAGAATCAAAAGGCTTAACCAATTAAGCCTTTGATAATTCATCCTACCATGAATAGCAAGAATAGGCGATCTATAAGCTCACAACGCAATGTGTTATGAACTAGTTGATCTGCTATTTTCGCTATTTTCGAAAATATATATATTTTTTCCTGACATCTACTAGTTCACAACTTGCGACGTGTTGTGAGCTTGTAGATTGCTATTTTTGCACAAATGTTCGCTGAATGTTCATACATTTTTTCAAAATTTTTGCCTATTAATCATGTTACTGATGCTAGGGTTCATGTGGTAATATGCCTATAGACTTCTTTGTAGCTAGAAGGTTTGAAAGCTGTTGCGTGCTGGGGCACTTTGTGGGCAAAATAGCCGGGCTACATTCCTAACTATGGGAAACAAGAGTGTGACACAGGGCTGTGAACTGGGACAACATGGTCCGAGAGACAAGATATAAGTAACTAGGCTAGTAGGTAATCACTGCAAGCACTTTGAGATGTTTCTTTTGTCTTCTGTTGCCCAGCAACAACAGCCAAAAAGTTTGCTGGTTGGATCATGCAGCCATTTGTTTCCCAAGCACTAGCTCTGGCCCTAGTCCTGGAATGTCCTATGTCCTATGTCCTATGTCCTGTGTCCTGTGTCCTGTGTCCTATGTCCTGTGTCCTATGACATAGGACATACTGTAGGATATAGGACATGATGGTTATCTCTTAAATCTAGCCCAACTATCATCTCAACAATAATAAGAACATTTGAAACCGATGTGTCATGCCTTTCAAATACATGCACTACCATCGGTCCAGCGTTTGGATGAACAGAGTGGAGAACCATTAGATGTTGTTGTCGTGACCTCTGTGTTCTCAGTTTCAACATAATGGATCTCTGGCCGGCCATTAGAGAGACTCCCCAGGAAACGGTGAGGCCCAACATGTCCTATCTTATCAGTACATGCCATAAATTAGCTCAATACAGACTAATGGTTTACAGGAGATAGCCCCTGACATTCACAATATAACATGGCTGTCTGCTGTATTTCGGCATCATGCTGATATACAGTAGATTTCACAATGTTGCTAGTCACTACTACATCTTCAATGACAAATTGCAACGGGATTGGCTATGTTACATTGCAGTTATCCCACTTATTATCACACTTCCACGTGACAAATAGAGAAACATTAAATAAACGTACGTTTAACGGTGCTCCGGGACTCCTGGTAGCCCGCGAACTCGGAGCCCCAG
Source organism: Gymnoscopelus braueri (assembly GCF_963280865.1). Lineage (NCBI taxonomy): Eukaryota > Metazoa > Chordata > Actinopteri > Myctophiformes > Myctophidae > Gymnoscopelus > Gymnoscopelus braueri. The sequence continues at coordinate 27,633,440 of NC_137617.1, read as the reverse complement.
CCCAGACTCTCGCACTGCTTCTGCGTCCCTCCTGGCCCCCTCCGCCCCGCCGGGGGTTCGTCGTGACCCCCGCTGATGGGGCACATCCTCCAGAGCCCCACGCTGCGCTTGCGCCCGTCCTCCAGTTTCTGCAGCACCCAGCTGGGGGTGAAACACGCCACGTTGTTGAAGATCAGGGACAGCATGGCCACCGCCACCGCCGCGACCACCAGCCGCTGAACGGCCATGCGACGCCCGTCGCCGGCCACCTCGTCCCCTCCTCCTCCCTCTCCCTCGTCTCCCCCTCCTCCCGCCGCCTGCGCCCCGGCCTGCCGCTCGGCACCCCGCCGCCTCTCCTCCCCGCGGGCGGGGGTGTCGCTCGGGGCCTCCGGGGTCCTGTCTACCTCCCCCTCCTCCTCCTCCACTACCACCACCACCGCAGCCGCCTCCTCCGCCTGCCCCTCCAGTGAGCAGCGGGCGCTGAGCGGCAGCCGATGCGAGGGACCGGGATGGGCGAGCGCCTTGCGTTGAGGCTCAGTTAAAGGACATCTCCGTTCATCCTCATTCAGGAGGAGCTGGGTGTCGTCGCCGCGAAGGTCCTCAGCCCTCCTCCTCAGACTGCACTGCGGGCACACAGGGGTTAATCCGACAGACACCCGGGTCCATTCCACCGTCTCCGCCTGGATGCAGCTTGACTATCCTGCACTGACGCACTCCGTTCCTTTTTACTCTCCTTTCTCTTTGTCGTTTTCCTTCCTTTTATTTCTCCGGTGCTGCTGTGTGCTCTCTCTGCTTCTCTCTTCTCCACTCAGCAGTCAACTTGTTGCGCTCACACAGTGTGTGTGTGTGTGTGTGTGTGTGTGTGTGTGTGTGTGTGTGTGTGCAGTTGTTTTGCGGTCCGGCGTGTAGGCGTAGTGATTTCTTTCTTTCTGTTTGTCTCTCAGATGCTGTGTGGTGGCTGATTAGGTGGGGTGGGTTGGAGAAGCCGAGAAATGCAGATGGTCCAGTCCAGTGTGTGTTGTTGTAGCTGTGTGTTGGCTGCCTCCCTCACTGAAGCTTCAAACCAAAGTGTACAGAACTCTATGCTGGAAGATCTTACCACTCTGCCTGGCTGCAAACTCCCCCGCCCTCCCTCTCTCTCTCTCTCTCTCTCTCTCTCTCTCACTGTCTCTCTCTCTCACTGTCTCTCCCTTGCTCGCTATATCTCCTCTCACTCTCTCTCTCTCTCTGTCTCTCTCTCTCTCTGTGGGAATCGGCACTGCTCCTACTGCTACAGCTCAGTACCACAGGTCAAAGTTGAGGTGGGAGGGGGCATTCTGCCATTTGTGTCACAGTAGGGACATCTGTCTGTGGCTGCAGCATGCTTTGACACACATTACTAGCTCCTTTGTGTGTGTGTGTACGTGCATGTGTGTGCGTGTGCGTGTGTGCATGCATGTGTGCGAGTGTTAATTTTTTTCTCTGGAGCCCCAGAGAGCCATTCGTTCATGCTTCTTTCTCTCGTGTGCGACAAACTGGTTGCTGGCTGCCATGGTCAACTAGCAACAGGATGCGTTTCCTGAGAGGAAAAGAGGATGGGAAGGGGGGGTGCTTATATATGTAAACCCCTCTTTCTCTTCTCTTCCTTCTCCTGTCTTTCCTTTTTCGTCTCTCCAGATCTTGCCTTTGTGTGTGTTCTCTGTGTAATAGCCCCTCTCTCATCTCACATCTTTTCCATACACAGTAAAACACTTGGCTGATTTAACCACAGTTAACCTGGAGTCCCTATTTTGGGCCAATTAAAAATAGACAATCTACATGCTCACAACGCATTGTGATGTGACGCTTTTCTCTCAGTCCCACTCCAGTCCAGGATTAGCTGTGAAGGACATAGATTTTGTAGAGAAGTGAAATGGAGTTAGATGCACGGTTTGCACCACAGAGAGCCAAGTTTGTCCTCCAGTGCAAGGGCTCTTTCTCTCACTCTCTCTCTCTCTCTCTCACTCTCTCCATCTTTTTCTCTCTCTCTGTATGTCTTTGGCCTCTGTTCCCTCACACTACCAGGGCCCCCAAAGATTTGGGGAATTTCCTGTTGCCCAACTTTAATAAACAGCCCACATCTGTATCAGCTAAAGAGACGAGGAGGGAGGAGGGACACAAATAGAGACCAGATGGGTGTGGAATCTGAAATCTGAAATAGAGGCAGAAGAGAAGGGGGGGTCGGGGTGGTGTTAAGGGTTTGACGTCAGCGAGAGACAGAGGGAGGACCAGGGGCAACAAGAACAGCATTCCTCTAGTTTGGCTTGTTTCAAGTCTTATGGTCCCACACAACACACAGGTTGTGGCTGAAATTCCATTTGCCTGTGAAAAGGTTTTAGTGGGAAATTCATGTGGTTGTGTTTTGATGTTGAAATGAGGAGCCGGATGACGTAGTCTCGGTGAAGACCAACTGAGGTTATCTATCACATTTGGGGGAGTTAATGTCTGCACGACCAGGCCCATGATAAAATCTGCATTTTTTGGTTTGATATATCCCTGCTACAGCGGCACTTCTCTCATTAGCAAATTATTTGTACAATTGCTGAACCACACAGTGAAAGCTTTCATGACCATTAACTGCAGGAGAACTTTAACGTGTGTCTTTGTCGAACAACAGACATACAAATAGAGATAGGAATACTTTTTTGGAATGGGTCTGAGCCTTTCAGTGTTTTGCAGAATACTTGGTTGCTTGTTTGCGACTTGCCAAATGCACAATACCTTTTAAATGTAATGAGAACCACACAAACAAAGTATAATCAAGCCCTTACATGTTGTTTCTTTTCTCTTCTCCGTCTCTAGTGAGGCCGTATGGGAAAACATGGCACGAATGTGTGTGAAGAACCGTCGCCTGGATGTGGCACGAGTCTGTCTGGGGAACATGGGTAATGCCAGGGTGGCACGCTCACTGAGGGAGGCTCAGGCCGAGCCTGAACTGGAGGCCCAAGTGGCAGTATTGGCCATGCAGCTTGGCATGCTGGTAAGATCAATGAATTAGCAGTCAATAGTAACTAATGGCACCTCGAGCTTCCAGCGACGCAATGTTTGAGGATAGTCTGTAGGCTCTGTTGATTTATTGAAATACCAACTGATCTCGGCAAACTAATAATGACCACACAATGTACAATATCAGTCATCTTAGTAGTGTCCCACACAAGATTTCCACATCATGTAAAAAATTTGGGTACAAACTGACAGATACAAATCTGGTTTGGTTCTAGACAACCGCTGGTCCAATCCTCAATAGGCACAAACCACACAGACACACAAGTTTGATTTATGTCCGGGACAGACACACACATGTTCCACAGGTTCGGGTTCATGCTGACAAAAACAACATCCATGTATGAAAGAGGAAGCATGGACAAGCTAACACGGGAACAGACCACACATCAGAGTAAACCTAATAAAAATAAATCTATCCATAGAATCACATTTTATTTTTTCAACTTACAACCTTTAAAGGGATAGTTCACGCCCAAAATGACTTTTTTTTTCTATCGATTAGTCACCCCATGGAGACTTGAATTCATGGATATTGTTTTTGTTTCTGTCGCGTTCCTAAGCCAATAATTTGATGACCAGTGGACCGGTAGGCAGCGGTTCCGGTAGGACTCCTTTGTGTCTCCTACCGGAACCGCTGCCGGTCATCAAATTATTGGCTTAGGAATGCGACAAATGTCTCCATGTGGTGACTTATCGATAAAAAAAACGTCGTTTTGGAGGTGAACTATGCATTTAACACAGCTCATCAGAATCAAAACCTACAAAAGTTGTTGCCTCTACAAACAACAGATCCCCTTCTTTTTTTACATCTCAAGCCCAGTAACTTTTCCTATAACTTGACAGGACGACGCAGAGAAGCTGTATAAGAGCTGCCGACGCTACGACCTCCTCAACAAATTCTACCAGGCTTCTGGCCAGTGGCATCAGGCCGTGCAGACGGCCGAAAGCCAAGACCGCATCCATCTGCGCACCACCTATTACAACTATGCCAAACACCTGGAGGCCATGGGTGACAAGAGCCTGGCCCTCACATTGTAAGACCCATCAGCTATAAGTGCTACGGTATTGATACAGTAGCTTGGTGTTGGTTGACTATGGTCAGTGGTGTAAAGTAATTGAGGTATTTTTGGGCGGTGAAACCGCCCCTATAAGTGAGGTTTGGAAATTTGTACAATTATCTTGGGCAGTGAAACCGCCCCTATAAGTGAGGTTTGGAAATTTGTACAATTATCCTGCGCTGTGATTGGCCAATCACAATCTATTCAGGACTGTGATTGGCCAGTGTCACATGACACATGTGCATAGCCCTATATAAGAAACCATAACTTTAAAAAAAACATAAATTTGTTTTTTTAAAGTTATGGTTTCGTCCATCATAAAGAGTGTTTCAATAAATGTATTTATCTTTTGTACATGATTGGTTGACTCCATTCAGTATTGTGATTAGCTAGCAAGACACTGCCCACTTCACACAGGGTGTGATTATTTACTTTACTGGAGTATTGCCAATTTTCAGTACTCTTACTTCTACTCCACTACATATCAGAGGCAAATATTGTACTTTTTACTCCACTACAATTATTTGAAAACTTTGAGTTACTAGTTACTTTGTAGATTTTGATTATTATTACAAAACATACATTAACCACTTCAGCCCTACAATACGGCCATTTGAAAATAGCAGATCTACAAGCTCACAATGCGTCGCGATGCGACACATTGTGAGCTTGTTGATCTGCTATTTTCAAAAGATTTTTATACATTTCATACATTGTGAAATGGGACATTCAGCATAATGAGTACTTTCTAATTTTGGTACTTAAGTACATTTTGATACCAACACTTTTGTACTTTTACTCAAGTAAATTTTTAATTCCGGACTTTTACTTGTAACAGAGTATTACATTGCAGTATTGAGACTTTTACTTAAGTAAAACATGCGAGTACTTTTCCCACCACTGGTTGTATTGGAGGGTTGTCCAACTGTGAGTATTGGTTTATCTGTTTCAGCTACGAGAAGTCGGATACCCACAGGTTTGAGGTACCCAGGATGCTCCAGGAAGATGCGTTGTCTCTGGAGATCTACGTGAACAAAATGAAGGACAAGTATGTCTGGGAAACGCCAGAGACACACAGAGTACCAAAGTCCTTTACGTCACTCCCACCACTACCCCTGGGTCACACAGCGTTATTTTTTCTCTTGAAAATCCCATGGAGAAATCTTAGATTGCCTCATATAAGAACTGTGTTCCAAAAATAAACAAACCACTCCGGCGATTTTGTCAGGTACGTGACTCTGTGTCGTTTATGATATTGAGTTACATAAATCAGGGGTCATCAATATGTCCGTACACGGACAAATGTGTCAGTGGCAAAGACTTATTAGTCTTGTCGGTTTTCTTTTTTACACACCATTATAATTATATAATAAGACCCAATTACTGAATGTCAAGTCTCCAGGTTTTCTTCAGAATATGTATGACACTGATGTAGCCTACTATGACACTATGGCACATTAGGAGTCCAAATAGTACTAGTGGTTCTCAAATGTTTTATTTGCAAGGAACCCCTTAGAGAGATGAAGCATGAAGAGATGAAGCATTTGTACACTCTCAGAGTTACAGACCTGTTATGGTCATTCAGGGCTAGCTCTTTGTGTGTTTCTGGTAATATTATTGTCCGCTCATTTTGTATGTCCATGGCAGGAACTTAATTTTGACAAAAATGTCCACCACAAGCCAGCATGGCGATGAACCCTATAACGTCTGTGTTTGGAGATTATTTTTTAACTTTTTCAGTTGATGCTTCATATCCAAAATGAATAAAATCGCCCGGCTGATTTGTTTATTTCTGGAACACAGTTCTTATACAACGTGATCTAAGATTCCCGTATGGGGATTTTCAAGAGAAAAAAATTACGCTGTGACCCAGGGTGATAGCGCCCTCTAGCGGCAGTAATGTCAGACTTCGGTGCTCTATTAATGCAATCCTCAATTTACGTTAATGTTTCAAATGGTTACGCGATTAATCTTTATTACGAATGAAATGTAGAAAAACTCATAATTCTCTCCAATCAATCCAGGAACGTCTACAAGTGGTGGGCCCAGTACCTTGAAAGCCAGTCAGACATGACTTCAGCACTGCGTTACTATGAGTATGCCCAGGATTACCTCTCCTTGGTCCGAGTTCACTGCTACGTGGGGAACATTCAGAAGGTGACTCACTGGGTGGAAGATTGGATGGTGTTGAATGCATTTATTACATTTGAAAGATGATGTTTTGCAGATTGTTAGAGTTCTGTATCGTGTGTGAAGAATACTGAACTGAAAGGTCAAAACGAGATATGAAATGCTTCAACGTTGTCTTGACTCTTGTCTCAATTTGCTGAGTACATTCAAGTATGCAATGATGTTTATGCCATTGGTTCCAGGGGTCCTTGGGAGGGTACCAGGGGGTCCCCAGCAAAATTAGTTAATAAAGCGTCACAATCATTTTAGTTCAGTTTTTCCATATTTTATGCTTTGTCTATTCAAAAATAGCAGATATCCGCGCTATGAGATTGTAGATCTGCTATTTTTGAAAAATCGTGAAAATGTGTGCAAATCTTTACATTTTTAAAGCGAACATTTGTAACTCAAATCTTTGCTTCTCGGGGTCTCTGGAACAAAATATTTTGAGATGGGGGTCCGCGGCAAAATACAATCATTTTGGGGGTCCTTGACATGAAAAAGTTTGAGAACCACTGGTTTATGCATCACTGTATGCGATGACACAACGGTGTGATGATGGCCTGCTACTTATTTCGCCAGGCATCTGAGATAGCCAACGACACGGGGAACAGGGCTGCTTCCTACCACCTGGCAAGACAGTACGAGGGTCATGATGATGAGATCAGACAGGCGGTCCACTTCTACACACGAGCCCAGGCCTACAACAACGCCATACGCCTCTGCAAGGTAAACTATAGTGCATCTACTAGCTAATGTATACCATAACATCAACACACCATCTAGATGTACAGTATTTGCAAAGGTATGTTCAGTGGTGGAAAAAGTACTCAAACGTTTTACATAAGTAAACGTATCAATACTGCAATGTAGAAGTACTCTGTTACAAGTAAAAGTCCGGAATTCTAAATTTATTTGAGTAAAAGTACTAAAGTATTGGTATGAAAATGTACTTAAAGTACCAAAAGTAAAAGTACTAAAATGTTTGAAAATAGCAGATCTACAAGCTCAAATAGCAAATAGCAGATCTGCTATTTTCAAATAGCCTAGGTATAAAATATGGATAAAGTGGTTAATGTATGTTTTATAATGTAATAATTTATATCTGCAAAGTAACTAGTAACTCAAGTTTTCAAATAATTGTAGTGGAGTAAAAGTACAATATTTGCCTCTGAGATGTAGTGGAGTAGAAGGAAAAGTACTGAACTGGAAATACTCCAGTAAAGTAGAAATACCAAACAGTTGTACTTAAGTACAGTACTTGAGTACATGTAATTGGTTACTTTCCACCACTGGGTATGCTGTTATTATTTGACCATGATATTTTTTGACTGTTGATTTTAAAAACATGCCATCCCAATCTTTAAGCATGCTTTCCATTGCGTCTGTGTGTTGCTGCATCTGTGTGCTGCTTGGCAACCAATCTGCTAATTGTCACTGAAGAACTACATTGCTTGGCACAGGAATTATATTTGTTACATATAAATTATAGTATTGTTTGGGGCCCGTGTTTAAACATTGAATTTGCCAGGTATAGGTTGTTACTGTTTTGTAAAAGATTTAGGCACTCCACTCTGTGTCATACCTAACCATGACCCAACAATGGCCCCTCGGGGCATACATCTTTAGTATACTATACTATATACTATACTATTGTTACTTTGTGTGAGCAGGAAAATGGCTTGGATGACCAGCTGATGAACCTGGCTCTGCTCAGTAACCCAGAGGACATGATGGAGGCAGCATGTTACTATGAAGAGAAAGGCGATCATATGGACCGGGCTGTTGCACTCTACCATAAGGTGTGTGTGTCACAATGCTCTGCCATGTTTGTGTGTCCTTCAGTGGTTCAGTGTCAGAAATGCATGCATTCTTAATCCTACCACAAGGGGGTGATGGATGACCAGCTCAACAAAACCTTGACAAGGATTCAGAGTCACATTGTTAGGTTCAGTTATGTTGTTTTCAGCATTATCTAAATATTATAAACAGAATGCTGTAAATGTTGTGGTTCTGCCTATGATTCTTTTATGTACATTTTTAAAAGCGGCCTACGATCCTAAGGTACACGAATAGATTTGGACCTTACATGCCGCTTGTCTGTTTTAGGCTGGTCATGTGTCCAAGGCCCTGGAGTTGGCCTTCGCCACAGAGCAGTTCTCAGCGCTGCAGTTTATAGCTGAGGACCTCAACGACAACTCCGACCCTGCTCTCCTGGCACGATGCTCGGACTTCTTCATCAAACATGACCAATACATGAAGGCTGTGGAGCTACTGTTGGCAGCCAAGAAGGTTTGTGTGTCTGCGTGCGTGCGTGCGTGCGTGCGTGCGTGCGTGCGTGCGTGCGTGCGTGCGTGCGTGCGTGCGTGCGTGCGTGCGTGCGTGCGTGCGTGCGTGCGTGCGTGCGTGCGTGCGTGCGTGCGTGCGTGCGTGCGTGCGTGCGTGCGTGCGTGCGTGCGTGCGTGCGCACACACGAGTACTCAAGTAAAAGTATTGTTTCTTTAAAATTATAATGACTCAAGACTGAGTTACTTCATGTAATCTGATTTATTTTTTAAATAATCAGAACTTAATTGAAATGTCTAAAATTTTAAATGATGAACGCTTGTTGAATAGGAATAAAGAAGATCTGAAATAGCCATGTACAAATTCAAACCCACTATAAATAAAACACTACACAATAAATTAAATCTTTACAATATGAAATGTTTTACTTTTACTCCTCTATGTTTGGCCCAAAAGTAAAAACATTTATTCAAAAATATACCTCTCTCAATATGTAAATTGCAATTTATTCAACAAGTAAACGTAACTGAGTGAATGTAACTTGTTTCTTCACACCTCTGCTCATGTGTGGATGCAGATGAATCCCTACGTGTTTAAAGGCGGTATACGTGATATTTTTTGGTTAAAACAAAAACTATTTAGTTAAAATGTTAAAGCTCTATTCTGATAGTAATCATTGCTATAGTGTTTGTTCAATAACAGGGGTCCCCCCCATCTCTCCAGCTCTTTAATAAACAGAAAATACATTTTCACGTGGGTCACCAATTTCATCCACTCAGGAAATAGAACCCATTTATCAGCTTAAATGTTATATTGTTCCAATTTTGTCTGCTCATTTCTTTGTTTCATCACTTCCTATTTCACGTATTTATCCTGTATCCTGTATGTGTTCTCTCTCCTGATTGGATGAAATTGGTATCCTCCTGACCTGAAAATGTATTTCCTGTTTACGGAAAACTGGAAAGAGGGGGAGACCCCTGTTTCTGAACAAATACTCTAAAATACATTTCTTAAATCACGTATACTCCCTTTAAGCTGTATAATGCACTTGTGTGTGGTCATGCGTATGCGTACATAAAACTTCAGTCATGTCTGTTTCTCTGTCTCTGTTGGTGTTGTTGTCGTGCACACATGCATTAAGACCTGGAACGCATCTGTGTAATTTTTTTATTTGAGCTAAAAAGCATTATTTTACACTTTGGCTATTCAAAAATAGCAGATATACAAGCTCATAGCGCGGCACCGAGTGCCGCGCTACGAGCTTGTAGATCTGCTATTTTTGAAAAATCATAAAAATGTGTGCAAATCTTTGAATATATATTCTTTTAAAGCGAAACATTTTTACTAAAATCTTTGCTTCTGGGGGTCCCTGGAACAAAATATTTTGAGATGGGGGTCGGTGGCCAAATACATATAATTTTGGGGGTCCTTGACATGAAAAATTTGAGAACCACTGATATAGAAACATAAGTTTTTCAGAATACTGTTGGGATTTAGAAGACATTTGTAGAATCGGCCTCAGGTCTTAATGGGTTATGTGTGTGTGTGTGTGTGCCATGTCAGTATCACGATGCTCTGCAGCTGTGTGTGGACCAGAATCTGACTATCACAGAGGAGCTGGCAGAGAACATGACCGTCACCAAAGAGTCCAAAGACTTGTCCGAAGACGCCCGCAAGGACCTGCTGGAGAGGATCGCTGACTGCTGCATGCGCCAGGGCAATTACCACCTGGCCACCAAGAAATACACGCAGGCTGGCAACAAGCTCAAGGTTAGATGGTGTTTTGTGGTAAATGCCAGTGGAAAGGTGTGCATACATACAGTAGATAGAAAAGACAAGAGCTAAAATGATTTGATATTTTTCTCTCCACCTGTGTTACATTAGCTCCCTTTCCAACAAAAAAGGTTTAGCTTATTCTGCTTAACTAAAGCAAACTATATTAAATGTGTTTTAAATTCCACATAGCATTCATGTGTAACATTGACCGTATATGCCATTTATATGGACACACACATAGAAGGTATAAATATTATGTAATTTCTTATTTAATTTGTAACAGGCCATGAGGGCTCTTCTGAAGTCAGGCGACACCGAGAAGATCATGTTCTTCGCCGGCGTGTCTCGTCAGAAGGAGATCTACATCATGGCTGCCAACTACCTGCAGTCTCTGGACTGGCGCAAGAACCCGGACATCATGAAGAACATTATCAGTTACTACACCAAAGGCAGGGCACCGGAGCTGCTGGCTGGCTTCTATGAAGCCTGTGCTCAGGTGGGACATCGTCGTATTCAGAACGGATTATTCAAGTGCCTGTTTATTTCAGAATGCTTTCCCAACATCTGCCTCTCGTTTTGTGTCCTCTTCTAACAGGAAATTACATTTATTTTGTATTTGTTCATTTAATTTCTTAAGCAAAAGTGTGTGTGCTTGCATGAGCAACATATAGTTTATAATATAACTAGAGTCTCGGGGGGCTACGCCCCCCCTCGACACCAGCCGCGCACGGGGCTTTGCGTTTATTGGTCCCTCCGTGTCCGTGTCCCTGTCTCTGTGTCCGTGTCGCTGCAGCACAGAGTGGGCAGTAGAGATGGGAATTATGGCTCTTTTAAGGGAGGCGGATCGTGGGGTTGCGTTCCTTGCCCTGGCCCCTAGCCCCCTAGGCAACAAAATCGTGGGATACAAATGAAAACATGGCGAACCCCTTTGCAAGAGGCGTTGTGAAGACTGGCTCATTTATGGCTGATCTGTATATTATATATGTTTTAAAAAGAAATGTAAATATGTATGTATTCATGTCATAATAGTATGTATATTTATGTTGTAGATATAATGTATAAGTTAAATATGTGTTATGTACTGTAATACAGCATATAACATTGATGATATTATATTATATTATGATATGTAATAATATATAATATAATATAATATAATATAATATAATATAAAACATCATTAATACAATATGTGTAATAGTATAAGATATAATATACATAATAATACATATTATTGTAATGTGTAATATTATGATATGTAACAGTGTATTGCAATAATAATTGTAATGTGTAATGTATTTATATATAATAACATCTATAGAATTTATATAAATATCCATATGCATATGTATATTATTAATATAGATCCACCGTCTTTCTCTCGTGTATTACTATATAACATGTATATGTAGAATATATATAAATATCCATGTAATATCCATATGTACATTATGTATATAGATGCACCGTCTCTCCCTCTCTATGTTGCTTTTTCATAAACCTGGTAGCTTGTTTCTTGCGCACAATCTGGTAACACAGAAAGTTGGGAGAGTTGGGCAATATCTTTGGAGCTCATCTGTAGTGTGCCGCTCCGTCTGTGTGGCTCTCTCACACACACACACACACACACACACAGTGAGGCGGCAGCTTGTTTACGACGTGACGTTGTGGCTAATGGTGGTGAGGCAATAGATTAGCGTTATTGTTACAAGTAAGACGCGCGAACGCTGGAAGCGAACGCAGCTCGAAAATATTGTGTATTTACGGACTTGTAATCCGTGTTATTTCACTGTGATGGGGAGAGAACATTGTGTGTGTGTGTGTGTGTGTGTGTGTGTGTTAGGGCATTAACGAATAGTGATTTATGGTATTCGAATTATTCGACCCAAAAGTATTCGAATATTCGATTATTCGATTTGATTATAAAAAAATTAAAATTTAAAACAAATTTAATTTTTTTTTTTTTTTTTTTTTTTTTTTTTCAATTGCATTGATGACTCGACTCAAGGAATGCGAGTTGACGTCACACCAGAGCTCACAGCTGCATGTCTGCTCTAGAAAAGCCACCAAAAAAAAAAATCTTAAAAAAAATAGTCGAATAGTGGTTTGATAGTCGAATAGTCGGTTTGATATTCGAATATTCGACTATTCTGTGAATGCCCTAGTGTGTGTGTGTGTGTGTGTGTGTGTGTGTGTGTGTGTGTGTGTGTGTGTGTGTGTGTGTGTGTGTGTGTGTGTGTGTGTGTGTGTGTGTGTGTGTGTGTGTGTGTGTGAGTGAATCAGAGCATTGTCTAAATTCCTGCACTCTGGCGCCCTCTACATAGGTAGTGCATGCACACAGACAGACAGACACACAGACAGACAGACAGACACACAACCCAAGCAGGGTTACATAGTAAGCTCCACTTACGCAATTATTACGTCGTCGTCCCCCCCATACCGCACGCGGTCGGTGGCGTACACACACACACACACACAGCAAAATCTGTCTGTCTCTCTGTCTTTCTCTTTCGCTGCCCGACGTGTGTCTCTCTCCAGTGTTGCCATGTCCTGGTATTGTAAGCGACGTGTAAGCGACTTTTCGCGAGCAGGAACGGAGCCTTTGTTTAGGCGCTGGTGTGGGTGAAAATGTTTTGTTTGGCACGAAAATGACGGTCATATCAGCGTGAGTGTGGTGGGAATACGGACTTTGCCGCGGTGACTGCGACGATGTAATGTGTAAGTACTCTTCGTTCGACATTTTGGCTAACGCTAAACAGTGCTATTTCCGGGTTGCATAATGATGACATCACTGTCGAATCCTTGGTATCATCATCCTAGCCTGTGTTTAGCAGATGCGTCAGCAGCACGCGCTGTTGTTTTTTTCCACGCTCGCGCTAATGAAACACTAAACGGAGAAGCGTGTGGTTTTGAGGTAGAGTGGTAATGTAGTAGCATTGTGCTGACCTGAATGGAGCGTGGAACTGCAGAAGACACGGTGCAATGAAGGGGAAGAATGTTTGGAGCGAGCGAAGGGTGATTTCAATGGCCGCCGCTTCGTGTTGTTTCGGCTGTGGCCGTCGGCGTTCGGTTGTGCCGACGGTAAACGGTGCGAAAGTGTTTCCCCGTCCGGTGTGGTCGTAATGTGGTGAGTAGAATTAATTATGTTGCGAGGTGGAAAATGTGTAGTGAGCAATGAGAAGTACCCTACGCCACCCGTGAATTCAGCGTGCACGTTGTGGCTGGTGTTGTGGTGAGATGTCAGATGTAGTTGTTGTGTTTAGTCGAAATCAATGCTGTGGGTATGGCGTCAGCAGGCGAGAGGTCCAAATGAATGGAATTGCTGTGGGCGTCAGCCGCGGAAGTAGCAATTCGCCCTTCGCCCTTTATAAGAGTAGATAGTTTATATTGTACGTACTCCTACGTTCAGTTAAATCTAGTATAGAAAGTACTTATGATGAGTTGAATACTGTTGGAGAAACTAAAACGAAGAATGTTTTCTATTGTTCACCTTCGTCCAGGTTGAGATTGATGATTATCAAAACTATGAGAAGGCGCTTGGTGCTCTGACGGAGGCACATAAGTGTCTTTCTAAAGCCAAGGGTCGTGACCCTGGAGAACAGGAAGCACGAATGGCTGACCTGCAACACAAGATCACCCTGATCAAGAAGTTCGTCCAGGTGCGCAGGTGAGAGTATAGCTTCTTTTAGATTTTAAATGTGGCGTCTTTACTCTCTTTAATAGGGATAATATGGACTGTTGTTGTTCAACAGAAGTACTCAGTTGTATTTTATTTATTTGTTTTTCTCCAGATTGTACGAGGAGGACCCAGGTGAGGCGATACGCCTGTGTGAGGCCTTGCTGGAAGAGGCGGAGTTGGACCCGGCTGTCCGGATAGGAGACGCATATGGCTTCCTGGTGGAGCATCACTGTCAGCAAGGCAGCTTCCAAGTCGTGAGTCTGTCAGATCCAGGATTCATGCTGATCAATAATACATCTGCAATATGCAACCAAATCGTGGCGATTTAAACGCCGGGTGTTATCGTCAGGATCGTAGTTATGGCTCGAGGCTAAATGAATGCAGCCCACTTCCTGTGGCCAAGGCCAGTGGTGGAAGAAGTACTCAGATATTTTACTTAAGTAAAAGTAGCAATACCACAATATAAAAAATACTCTGTTTCAGTAAAAGGCCTTTGTTCAAAATGTTACTTACAAAAGTACAAAAGTATTGGCAATTTGGCATCAAAATATACTTAAAGTACCAAAAGTGAAAGTACTAAAATAGCCTATGTATAAAATAGGGCTGAAGTGGTTAATGTATGTTTTATAATATAATAAAGTATATCTGCAAAGTAACTAGTAACTAAAGTTATCAAATAATTGTAGTGTAGTAAAAGTACAATATTCCCCTCATGAGATGTAGTGGAGTAAAGGTAAAAGTATTGAAAATTTGAAATACTCCGGTAAAGTAAAAGTACCTCAGAATTGTACTTAAGTATAGCACTTGAGTAAATGTACTTACAGTAGTTACTTTACACCATTGCCAAAGGCGTACAGTAAGTTCCAATACTCTCTCCCCCACTCTGTGATCTCCAAGGCTTACCGTAAGCTTGAAGAACTGCAGAAGCTGCTGCCCTCGCTGGACGTGAGTTTCTACGTCACCCAGGCCAGCCTGGACGCCCTGCAGAGGGCGGTGGGCTTACCCATGGGACGGGGACACCTCCCTGGCCGGGCGGACCGCAGGGACAGCGGAGGAGAAGAGGACGAAGTGGAGGAGGACGAAGCTTTGGAGTCTCACCAAGGCAACTGACAATGAAGCATGTCTTAACCCATCAAGACATCTGTGTCATTTTAAGATTTCTTTGGCTATTCAAAAAATAGCAGATATACAAGCTCATAGCGCGGCACCGAGTGCCGCGCTATGAGCTTGTAGATCTGCTATTTTTGAAAAATAGTGAAAATGTGTGCAAATCTTTGAATATATATATTTTTTAAGCAAACATTTGTAACTCAGATCTTTGTTTCTTGGGGATTCTACAAATGTCTTCTAAATCCTAACAGTTTTCTGAAAAACGTATGCTGCTATATATCAGTGGTGCTCAAACTTTTTCATGTCAAGGACCCCCAAAATGATTTGTATTTGGCCGCGGACCCCCATCTCAAAATATGTTGTTCCAGAGACCCCCCAGAAGCAAAGATTTGAGCTAAAAATAAAAACTATTATTCAAAGATTTGCACACATTTTTAGGATTTTTCAAAAATAGCAGATCTACAAGCTCATAGCGCGGCACTCGATGCCGTGCTATGAGCTTGTATATCTGCTATTTTTTAATTACACAGATGCGTTCCTGGTCTTTATGGGTCAAACCAGCTGCACTGTGGCCGGTACAAATCACAGCTACTAGCTAAAGCTGTCATTTAAACCAAATCATAATACAATTTCATGCATATTCATAACGTCTTTTTTATGATTTATATTTTATAAATGTCCTCTTTATTTTTATATCGACATTTGATAGAGAGACAGGTCATTTGTGAGAGAGAGAGAGAGGGGAGATGGCATGCAGCAAAGAGCCTTGGGTCATATTGCGTCCCAGGCCAAGGACTATAGCCTTATTTATGTGGTATGCACTCTTACCAGGTGTGCCACCGGGGACCCTGATAACCTTTTTTAACAACCAGCACTAAACACCCTCCCACAAGGCTCAAAAGGATAATCAGAGAGCCATACTTTTTTCATAGACTATATGTTTTGTATTATTAACTATTATACAAGCATTTTCTACATGCAAAGAACAAGTGAAGCTATTTCGTTTCATGCAACTGTTCAGTTATGTTTTAAAGACACTCTGCTGCTTGCCTTAAGCAGACTTGGGTCTATAAAAGCTGCCTTCTTTGCAGCTGAAATTCATATGTGATGTTGTGCTCCCCAAATGGTGACAATTCTGTACATTTGAAGAATGTATGTATTTTTGTATTTATGAACTCAACAAATTATGTAAGGAAGATATTTCTATGAAATATTTTGCTTTTGATAATGTGTGGTGCATTTATACTTCTCATCTGAGATAGATCTTTCAAGATTTTTTTAAATGTTTATGTTGCTCAGGAAGAATGATAATGGATTTATTTGTGTAACGCTTTTCAAAACGTTTTACTGAACAAGTTAAAAACGGAAAACGAAGCAAAATCAGAATAGAGCAAAAGTCAACAGAATGGGTAAAGTCAAGCCACTGAGTAAGATGAGCCGCCCCATGTTTCAAGGAATCCAGAAACCTTATGCAGTACATCTATAGGTTGATCTTAACATTACAGCAGCCACGTGATGTTTTGGATCATGTAGTGCAGTGGTTTTCAACCTGTGGGTCGGTGCCCCTAGGGGGGTCCCCACATGATTTTGGGGGGGGGGGCCCAGATGACAGTGAAGTGA
Source organism: Gymnoscopelus braueri (assembly GCF_963280865.1). Taxonomy (NCBI): domain Eukaryota; kingdom Metazoa; phylum Chordata; class Actinopteri; order Myctophiformes; family Myctophidae; genus Gymnoscopelus; species Gymnoscopelus braueri. The sequence continues at coordinate 27,616,739 of NC_137617.1, read as the reverse complement.
CCATTTAAGAACTTTTAAGACCTTTTTAATAGCTAAAAAAAAAAGGAAGAAAGAAGATAAAAAAGACCATTACTGCATAAAAAGTAATCAACAAAATATAATGTAAAAACTGGTCAGACATCAGACAATATGTCAAATTATATAAGAAAGAGGCAAAAAAATGAAAATGGAGGATCTACAAGCTCACAACGCCTCGCAACGCAAGCTGATTGAGCTTATTTATTGAGCTCCTGATTTAATGATTTGTGTGCCTGAGGGGAAGTAGATCATTGTAAGGTGGTATCACACATCGGGTAAGGTACATTTGATTAATAAAGCACCTTTCAGAATAAGAGTTACAAGGTGCTGCACAATAAATAATTAAAAAAATATATATAAAAATTATATACAAATATAAACTGAATAACGGTAAAATGGGAAGTTACAAATAGGGTCAAACAAAGCAGGTTGTGTTTATGCTAGTTACAACGTGATGATATATAGACTATAACATCATCATAGAGCATGTGATATTAGTCTGTCTGTATTTTTCAGATTGTGGCTACAGGGTAAAATGAGCAACTGGGTTTGGGGTTGGTTGACCCTATATAAAAGAAACATTGTAAGAATGAGAACATGTATCTCTTTAAAAATGATTGTACACCACATGGCTTTTGTATTTTAAATATAGTTTTACAAAATTCTATTCGATTATCGAATGGAATAAAGAAAAAAATATCCCCCCCCCCTCCTCCAAGATCAACTTGCCAAAGGAACACATCTTTCACATTATCTAGGCAAAATGTTTTTGTTTCCAGGGGTATACAAGCATCTTGTATGTATTGTTTCATTATAGTATTGAAAGTTGTATTTCTGGCAGTGATAATGAAAAATGTGAAAAGTGTCTGATTAAGTGAATGATAAAAACGTTATTTTTTTTTGGTGGATCTATAATGGACTACCTACCTAAACTAAAAGCACTTGTTGAAAACATTCAATGTCAACGTATGTATTTTATTCCCACTTCCTGCCAATATACTGTGCACACACACACTTCATTCTGGCACTCAGACACATACTGTCCATTCTCCTTTCACATACTGTACGTACGGTATACAGTATTTTCACTCATACACATAAACTCTCCTTTTCCCATAAATATATGCTCCTTCTCATACACTTTACAGTCTTTCACATACATATGTTTTCACTTACACATACAGTACGTAAGTACATTCCTTTCAAATATGAATGTGATAATGTGGTAAGAATGAAAAGCAAGTCTTTTGCACACCTACAAATACACTTAGGCCTATAGGGCTAGTAAGTTGAAATGAGATACATTTGATGTTAAAGTACAAAAAGTTCAATTTAATTTCCCCACTACCAGGAGAAAAATCCCCCCAGAGGACTTTTGACCCAAATTAAGTTGAATTCCACATTAATGTGTGCTTTAATGTTGTGTTATATTGGCCATTTAAAGTGGTTGACATCATGACATCATGTCCCGTCGACGTTCATCTTGGACAAGTAGCAACGAACTGTCGCCACACGAGGGCGCCGTTGATAAGCAAATAAGGGCTCGGGCAGTCATCAGTGATTTCAGAAGAGTGTGCAAAGAAGGACATTATTTAATATTCAGTACGATTCTTAATCACACGAATATAACCATAGGGCCTATACCGTATGATACATGTCCTAATACAGCAACGCATGTGCACTTCTATACCACATGATTTGTTTTTCCCGTCGGTTAACAAGGAGTCATGGTAACATTGTTGGTGGTTACAGTGTGACAGAAGAGGTGGCCTATACTGTAAATGCTCCGATCAATCAAGATGGATCCTCTTGACCCTCGACCAGCAATCACTGAACTCCAAGAACGAATTCGCTCTTTGACTGAAGAAAATGTAAGTGAACTGAACCGTGCTGCTTCAATACCTGAATCTGGTTCTCCCTACATGTTACTGCATTATGATCACCTTTACTTAAAATCAAAGATTACTTGAGTAAAAGTACAAAAGCATTGGTATCAAAATATACTTAAACTAAGTACAAAAGTAAAAGTACTCATTATGCAGAATGTCTCAAATGTATAAAAATACATGAATTTCGGCCATTTGAAAATAGCAGATCTACAGAAGCACAATGTGTTGCATTGCTTGTGATGCATTGTGAGTTTATGCTGTAGGGCTTAAGTGTTTAATGTATGTTTTGTAATAATAATCAAAATCTACAAAACAACTAAAGTTTTTAATAATTGTAGTGGAGTAAAAAGTACAATCTTTGCCTTTGAGATGTAGTGGAGTAGAAGTATTGAAAATTGGAAGTAGGCCTACTACTCCAAGTAAAAGTACCTCAAAATTGTACAGGAGCCTATACTTGAGTAAATGTACTTAGTTTACTTTCCACCACTGGTTCCTACCGTTGTCATTGTCAAATACAGCTTATTATAGTTTTATTTATTAGCTACAAACAGAAACCTATTTTTTTTACATGTAGCCCACCAAACATTTGTATAATGCGTTATGTGTCATATACAAACACTGTCAAAACAAGCTTCTATGACTGCTTCCAACAATGTAGGGTCAGTTGCGTGACAAACATGAAGTCCTTTTTACCAAAGTGGGCTACTTGGAGAGCAGACTGGCCCACATGGCCGCATCCAAGACAGACCTGTCCTCCAAACTGGTGCAGAGTGAAGAGGATAAGCTGAAGGTATACCCAGGCTTCATGTAAGTAGCCTATACTGTACCATCTCTGCTCTCAGAGGAATTAATCTTCCATGTGACTAAATGTTTCAGATATCAAAGGAACTCGTGGAAGTCAAAATTGAGACCAATAAACTTAGAGAGCGCTTTGAGGAAGAGAGCTTTGTGTTGAAAAACAAGGTGAATATTTACTTTACTTAGGCGGCCTATGATCCAAAAGGCTACGATTTATTATTATTATTTGTATTATTGTTGTTTTATTATTGTTATTATGATTAATTATTTTTTAAAAGCAGTTCCTCAAAAGTGACATTTATAATAATAACATTTATTTATCCAATGAGCATACGTGTAATGCAGTTTTCTCCACGTCAGATTTTGAACCAAGAAGGTGTGACAGCGGAGCTGGGGTCAGAGCGAGACACGCTGCGCAGGGAGCTCCAGTCGGCCGAGGCTCGTCTGCAGCTGTCAGAGAAGACCGGCGGAGACCTGAGGGACGAGTACGTGGTCCTGAAGGGGAACTACCTGGCTTTGACCGAGGCCCACGAGACGGAGGTGGCCCACAGCGAGGAGCTGAGTGCCGAGCTGCTGGGCCTGGCCCAGACTCAGGACACCCTCCGCAGGCAGCTGGAGCAAGAGCAGCAGAGCGTGAGGGCCTCCACCCAGGGTCTGCATGGGGAGCTGGACCGTGTGACAGCCCTGGTCAGCCGCATGTCACACAACAGAGTCAAGGTAGAAGTGAATTGTTATTTATTAGGGATGCACCGATATATCGGCCACATATCGATATCGGGTGATATTTGCCATTATTGGTCAACATCGGTATCAGCAAAAAAACTAACTCCAGTCACATTCAGTTCAGCACAGCTGAGGTGTGTGTCACTGTCCAGCTGACACTCGTTAATGTTACTTGCATCAAGGCAATTATGTTGTGTTTCTGCAGATTCTGAACAGTTGTTTCTTATAATGAAGATGTATTTGTTTCCCTGGCACAAAAGGGGGAAATAATAATAATAAATAAAACTAAATAAACAAATATCGGTATCAGTATCGGCTATCGGCTAAATTGTTAATTTAAACATCTGTATCGGCCAATAATTTCCATATCGGTGCATCCCTATTATTTATATTTATATTACTCTTCACTGGCATTAGGAATAGGATAGACAGGTGACGTGTTCAAAGTTCAAAACAGTCCTCTTTATTGCCTTACATTTTTATTTTAGAGTAGAGTAGTAGTATATTTTGTATATTTTGACAAGTACTGTAAACGCCACTCTGTCTGTAATTGAAGTTGCAAGCTTAGACTTATGTTTTTTGTTGTTGTTGTTCGACAGCCAGAGGACCTAGCAGCATTGGACCAAGAGCGAAAAAGTATGGAGAAAAGTGTGAGTAGCTTGCTCTCTGGATATAAAACAGAGCTCAAATGACACAGTGGTCAGTCAGCAAGCTCCAAATACATGTTATTGACAGTGGTAGCCTAGCCAAACCATATGCTAAAGTCACCAGCCTCTTGTTGTTTGTGTTTTCATATATGTATTAGCTGCTTGGAAACCAGGATGAGATCAAGGCCATGTTGGAGAAGATGAAGAAGAGCTATGAGGAGCAGCAAGAGAAACTGGAGGAGAAAGTGTGAGTGTGAAATAAAAGCCTATAATTTACTTTTATACATAAGACAGAGTGGATTCCCCGTGCAATCTTTAGCTATGCATAGCAAGTTATAGGTATTCATCACTATGCAGTTTGTGAGTGTTAGCTTCACATGTGGGAACTGGGAACACACGTAAATATCCAACTATAAATGCACAAAATCTCTGTCCGTGTGTGCGTCTGTAGTTCACATTCTATGCACGTACAGATAGTACCGATAGTAGTCAGATTACATTACTTTAACGACTTATATCTGTTACCAATTCCATTTTGAATGTAACCTTCCTGAACCCAACCCTGCCCACACACACATCTGCTGTGTGGTTTCCTCCCCCCCTTTTGATTTCTGTTCTATGGCTTCTCTCTCTCTGTGCGTCTGATGTGGTTCTCTGTGGTTCCTCCTGTGATGTGGTTGTCGTTGGAACATGGTCACTGCTCTGTTGTGGCTCTCTGGTCATTCAGGGTGGCCATGGCTAAAGAGCAGTGGGACAACAGGAGAGCCGTACACAATACCCAGCAGAAGCTATCGGAACAGAGCACGGTGAGTGCACTGCACGCAATCCCCTTCCACACACTAAAACACACTAATTTAATACGTTTAATTACAGCTATATCTTAAAGCTATAATTAGCCTGCCACCAGAGACGGCAATATAGTCTGTATATGTTTCCAATGTATTCCCTAAAGTTCTGGCTGTATGTTTCCAATGTAGGCCCTAATGTACTGGCTGTATGTTTCCAATGTAGGCCCTAATGTGCTGGCTGTATGTTTCCAATGTAGGCCCTAATGTACTGGCTGTGTATGTTTCCAATGTAGGCCCTAATGTACTGGCTGTGTATGTTTCCAATGTAGGCCCTAATGTACTGGCTGTGTATGTTTCCAATGTAGGCCCTAATGTACTGGCTGTATGTTTCCAATGTAGGCCCTAATGTGCTGGCTGTATGTTTCCAATGTAGTCCCTAATGTACTGGCTGTGTATGTTTCCAATGTAGGCCCTAATGTACTGGCTGTGTATGTTTCCAATGTAGGCCCTAATGTGCTCTCAGAGCCAACTGAAGGAGGTAGAAGAGGAGAACTCAAAACTGCAGCTTCAAGTCAAAGAGCTCAACGAGGAATACCGCACAAGACTGGTGTGCTATTTACAGGACTTAGCTGTAAGCAGCACAGCGCACGCGAGTGAATGCACACACACACACACACACACACACACACACACACACACACACACACACACACACACACACACACACACACACACACACACACACACACACACACACACACACACACACACACACACACACACACACACACACACATCCTGGAAAGAAGCTGTCAGACCTCCAGCGTGGTTTACTGGTTACATTTTCCTAAACCCTAAATACATCCACATTCATCCCTCACAGTATGTCCACCGCCAGTCTTTGTCGGCCCACAGCCATCCCCAAAACATCTGCGTATGTTCTTTCATCCAGGAGTACATGGACGGCTTTGGAGCGGAGGCGAGGGGGAAGGGCCCCGCGGAGAGGGGGAAGATGAGGGCCTTTGTGGACAGCATGCTCCAGGATGTGCGCTCTTCCTACAGAGCCAGGGAGGAGCAGCTAGCCACGGCCGCTCGGTCCTACAAGAAGAGACTGCAGAGGATGACCAAGACCCATCACGCCCTGGTCATTGCATACAGGTTGCACTTCCCTAGAAACTTTGTGAATAGACTTTGTGATGATGACCGGCGGAGACTCAAAGAGTCTCCATTGAGTCTCCTAACAGAGACTCCGCCGGTCATCAAATTATTGGCTTAGGAATGCGACAAAAACAAAAAAATCTCCATGAATTCAAGGCTTCATTGGGTGCGTAATTGACAGACAATACGTCATTTTTTGGGTGAACTATCCCTTTAAGTTACAGTTCGGACATTTTTTGGAATTAAAAGATCGTTGTTCTCCGTTTAGGACGTTTTATGTTGTTTTTGCAAATTGACCTCATGTTGGCCTGTCCTGAGTTAATTACCTAAAATTAAACTGTTCTGCGCTATACCTCACACTGGCCCGCTCTAGATACATCTCATGACTTTACAATGGCTACAGTAGAATCAGTACTGCTGTACAGGGCCCTCTAGATACCTCTCATGACCTTACAATGGCTACAGTAGAATCAGTACTGCTGTACAGGGCCAAGACAAAGACGCTCACAGTACAGCAGGAAAAGACCTTGGATGGCGTCTACACAAGAATGCTACGAATGGCACTTGATGTCACATGGGCCGCATCAGAAAGACCGCATCAGAAACATGGATACGGAGGTCTCCCCTGGGTCGCAGACAAGGTCAGAGAGAGAAGGATGAGGCTGGCTGAGAACCTATGTAGAAATACTGCAGCAGGGCTAGCAACACTGCAGACCTTCGGCCCCTGATGCTGGATAGGAGGGAGTGGGTGGGTGGGCTTGATTGGTGATTTTATGTGATTCCCAGCGCCTGCGTCAACAAATGAACTCATCTGATTACAAACAGCATCCATGTCTAGACTTACAAATCCTTGATGAACCCCTAATGGCCATTGCACACATCTGTATTTCTTCATATTAGGGTGCAGAGGGAGCAGATCTTGTCCAAGCCAGAGACCGGACTGGACCCTGGTCCCCCAGAAGACCACTTCAGCCTGGAGGCCAGTGAGCTGAAAGGCGAGACCGAGAGGGAGGTGCAGCGACTTCGGCAGGACAAGGCTAGACTGGAAGGTCAGCTAAGAGCAGCCCAGGAGCAGGTAGAATTCAAAAGACAGACGGACAGCTTTGAAGTTGACTGATCTGTCTCTCTCTCTCTCTCTCTCTCTCTCTCTCTCTCTCTCTCTCTCTCTCTCTCACTCTCTCTCTCTTGTCTGCTGTTTGTTTGTGTTTGAAATGGGGGGGTATTTGGTTTTCTTTGCAGAGAACAAAGGCCGTCTTTATTAGAGAACAAAGACCATCTTAAATAATAAAGGCGGTATTTGTCTGGAGGATTATAGGCTTTATTGCACAGACTGTAAAACTCAATTTGTTTCTAAATTGCTTTGAATTAAGAAAACGTTCATTCCTCAGCCTAATGGATACTTTTCATCCTGTTGCCGAACTCTCTTTGAAATGTGACCTTCCCAACTGTCGCCTCTATAGTTTTGGTAGTGTGATATATGTGTGTGTTTTTGTATTTTGTGAAAATTCTTAAATGTAATAAAAACATTAAAATAAAACAAAGACAACGTTCATTCACTCACCATCATCCCCTCCCCTGATTATTATTTTTTAACAGGCTGCCCCCATAATTCCAGTTCAAACAGTTGGCTTCCTCAAGTGAGTAGAATTTTTTATACCTTATCCAGTGGCTTTAAAAATGTATCTACTGTGGAGACCAGGTTATACAGTATGATCAATGTTTTAACCTGGTCTAGGTCAGGAAAATCTGGCCACTTTTCTGAGGAATCCTGGCTGGACATCAGAAAACAACTACAGGACATCACAAACTCCACACTGGTAAATGCAAATTGTATTCTTGATTGAATTGATCATTTATTCTATCCTCAGACACAGTCCTGTGTTTGGCACTTTGCATTATAATAAATATTTAATGAAAGCAATAAGATTTTACCTGAGAGACAAAGTGAAACTAAGACGAGACCCCTTGTTACGTAAAGTTGATATTATGATTTATGATATGATGAAGGCACTGTCCTTGTTCAAACAGGGAGGTGTTGAGAGGGAGCGTGCACAGCTCATCACCAGAGCGACAGTTGCCGAGGCGCAGGTGTTCGAACTGCAGGACTACGTTGATAACCACCTGGGCAGGTAAGAGTGACGTCACATGTCAAAACCTCTCGGAACACCGTTAAGCGTGATTTATGCTTTGTTATATGACTGCGTCGCTCAAAATAACAGTTTTTCACTTGAAAAAATCTATATTTAGAACCGACAACTGACTTAAGTAAATAGTACTAAGTAGGTTAATTGAATAATCGAGAAGCAGTTTGTTTGATATATATATATGTGTATAAATTGAACTTTACACTGAGCATCGCCACTACCTGCAGGTACAAGCAGGAGATCTCAAGGCTCCGCAGATTGCAGGAGGCGGGGCGCGCCCAAAGTGCTGAGGCTGCCATGGCCTCGCCACCACGTTGATCGGTTAAGAAATCCAGCTACGAAATCTAAACCTGCATCAAGCAAATTGTAATGTATTATACTTCATACTTATTTTCCAGATAAGAAACCTCATACAAAAATATCTAACTCTAAATATGAGAATATGACTATGGCATTAATTATATTGTTCTAGATTATCAGAAATAAAGACAGTCTCAGTTGAACACAGGCTACCATGATTATGTTCGAGGCTGACTGACTGCTTGGATTAAATGTATGTGAAAAGAAACATGCTATACTCCATTCATCAAATAAACCTGAAGACTAAATACAAAAAATACAGAATAAACAAAGACCAGGACAGTACTCCCATAATAATAATAATCATCATCATCATCATCTAATCATCATCATCTTCATCATCTAATTCGTTGATGAAGATGAGGGCATTCTTATTTTTATTGTTCATATTGTTCATGCTTGTAATTTGTACATACCACCACTGGGTGGTGCTCATGACACTGGGAGCCACCATCATGAAAGGGCCCAAAGAAATCTGGTCTTGAGAAAAAAATGCCTGGAATGTTTGCAAAGCTTATGTCAATTTCACGAGCTCTGGAGAAGAAAGCGCACTGACAATGAGGGGTCACCCTGGTGACAATAATGTCATTACATGTTACCCAGACCCATGCGCTGACTGTGAATGCTCTCCCTTCTCAGTGCCGCGATGAGAACTGTGTCTCTGTGTCCACGACAACGAAGCCGCTCCTAAAATACCTTCATATTCATGACATTGGTGGTGTTGTCGTGAAAAAATAATAATTCACGTACTCGCCCTTTTTTTACATCCCTTTTAACGGTGAAAGAACGCTGCCATTTGTCACAGCACCGTGGTCTCAGACTGATTCACCATGCCGCAGTTTACCGCTGACATAACCTTAAATCAGCCTGTGGCCTTTAAAAGCATTAACGTATTGATAATACAAAAAAGATCTTAAAGGTCTCTAAATGCACCCCCACTCTCCTGCAAGATGAGAGCTGTGTTGTAACCTGCGTTAACAGCTGTGGTGGAGAAGACTAAATAGTGAGGCTGAGAAAGCCTCAGAGAGAGCTGGAAAAACAGGGTGATGGAAAAGAGATTCATATCATTCACATCATTCAGCCACCCCTCCCCAAAAAACCCACGTTCGGGGGGCATGCCAACTGTGGGAGGCAAGAGAGGAGGGGAGTCGTGTGTGTGTGTGTGGTGGGGGGAAGGGGGCGAGGGGGGGGGGGTGGATTGGAAAGGAATGGGAAGTAGGATTTTGTTAGTAATGTATTACACTCCCAGGACCCCTGGGAAACGGTGGTGGTTTTGGGGGTGTGCAGTCTGGGCCTGTGCCAACATAGTCACCGTGCCAAAAGAGCCTGGGCGCTGCATAGGGGACCACTCCTCCTCACACCGGCAGATCTGTGGGAAAATCCAGAACCAGGTTGTTGTTGAGCCCCACAAAGACAGCGAGAGCAAGGTCCCCACACACAGTCCTCCTCAGATGCATTTTGCTGCGTGCATAAGAGTGAATGCCATACGTGATGAATAGGTAGCGGTACTATCAGACAGACATTACATCACAAATGTACAGAGCTGGAACTTTCCCACACACACAAGTGTGAGCGCACCGATTCATTGGAAAGGTTCTCATGTCTTTTCTTTTCCCCCCTCAGTTCAAGTTCGTGTCACGACACACTGTCCTCACTGTGTTTCCGTCTGGTCTGCCACCCTCTCTCGCCATGAGGTCATAACCTACAAATCTAAATAGAATGACTGGATAATATATTAAAAATGTTTGCACTTTCAACCTGGCATTCAACCATTCTCAATAATTTTCATTAATTATTATTATTATTATTTATTTATTTTTTGCTTTACAAAAATAGATATTCAAGATCTACAAGCTCACAACACATCGCAATGCAACGTGTTGTAAGTTTGTACATTTTCAGTTTGTGCTATTTTCAATATTCCTCGTACAATGGGGCTTTAGGTTAAGGTAGTAGTTTAAATTGTTATTTGGTCTTGGTTTTCCTGGACATGGAACGTTGCCGACCGAGCAAAATGTAAGTTATTGTATTTCAGAGTTTTTTAATTTTCCATTCAATTCATAAATAGTGCTGCATTCTGATAAGGAGTAATGAAATCAATCATGTATTCAATACTTGAGGAACATATTCTTAAATACCCTCGGAACCACAACAGGAAGTTCTCTGGCGTTTTATTAATACTGAACTGCAAAAGGGGACAATCATTCTGTTCATCGTTCAAAGTGAAATCGCACCAGATCCCTTTAAAAAAAAGCTTTAAGAAGAACACACACACACACACACAACTCTTAATTGTGTGAGAGTTGCCAGAGGTGTTCTTGGTCATGCAACAGAATCTTTCTCTACTTCATTCATGAGACCATTTCTTGCATTGTGGTTACATTTTTCATACAGATAGGATGACTGGTTTGAGGCCAGTCTAGTTTTAGTGGACCAATTAATTGATTTCGATTGATTGTTTGATTGAAGTTTGTATTGACAAAACGTTCATATACATGACCAATGACCATACATATGTAGATAGTAGGCAGTTGTTTTATGTATGTTTGATGTTTTTTAAACTGCTGTAATACAAATTGCCCAGTTTTTGACAAATAAATGTTGACTCTGACCTACAGTAGCTTTTCCAATGAGGTCCTTTGAGTGCAAATATGTGCGTAACTGAGTGCCATGTGTTTCGGAGGTTTGATATACAGACATACAACAACAACACACTGCATTGCGACGCGTTATGAGCTTGTAGAACTGTTATTTTTGGCAAGAGATCCCCCCAGAATAGGGTTGCTAGGGTTCACATGGTTAACTCTGAGAATGTAACTTTATGTTTTTGAGTTAAATTGACAGTGAGCATTTTACTGTGTGTGTGAATTGGTCTTAGCATGGGAAGCAGGGTGATGAGGAGGAAGTGAATGAGTTGGTCTGAGGATGGGAAGCAGGGTGATGAAGAGGAAGTGCCTCACACGGCCTGTGACAGCCTACTGGTGAAGAGCGGCCTTTGTTTTAGGAGGCTGACGCCTAATTGATATGGGCTTAATGAGAACAGAGAGAGAGAGAGACAGACAGAGAGAGAGAGAGAGAGAGAGAGAGAGAGAGAGAGAGTCGTGTGTGTGTGTGTGTGTGTGTGTGTGTGTGTGTGTGTGTGTGGGGGTGTGTGTGTGTGTGTGTGTGTGTGTGTGTGTGTGTGTGTGTGTGTGTGTGTGTGTGTGTGTGTGTGTGTGTGTGTGTGTGTGTGTGTGTGTGTGTGTGTGTGTGTGTGTGTGTGTGTGTGTGTGTGTGTGTGTGTGTGTGTGTGTGCGCGCGCACACAGTGTGCAACCTGGGGGTTGGATGGCCCAAACATAATTGGAACGGACAAGCCTTGTGTAGAGGAGTGCAGAGAGAAGGAATTTGTGAGAATGACAGGAAAAGGAGAGAGAGTGGGTGTGGAGCAAAAGACAAGTCGACCATGGATGCAAGGAATTCACAGTGGTGGAGGAATCCAGTGTGAGAGGGAAATGTTTGCAAGATCATGAGAAACAAGCGTAGTTACAAGGTCAAAGTGAGCGTGAAATTCAATGAGGACATTCCCATGGAAGATTAGAGCTCTGTAACATTGTCCTACAACACTGATGTATATTTTCTTTTTGTTTCATTTTGTGATTATTATAATACTCTGTGTGGTTGAAAGCAATCATCTATGAGTTAAAATACTGTTATTCGCTACTGGATATGTACCTTGAACATGAAGATATTTGTCTGGAAAACCATTTTTTTCTCCTTTTCTTTTTCTTTTTTTAAATTCTGTACCAGTGCCAAGAATGGGTAACTGTCTCTTTTCTGCGGCACCTGTCTTTTCTTTTCTGAGGGGGCTGTCTTTTTCACCCTCTTTTTCACCCCCTCCTTGGGTCCTTACAGTCTGCGTCTATTCATGCAAAGGGTCTCCAGCTCCCTTCCAGACAAACGTTCAGAAATGAAGGCTAGAGAAGCATTAAGGGGGAGGGAGGGAGGGGGGGAGCACAGCACTTCAGCAAGCTTCTGAGAATTAGGACTCAAAGCTATGGAGAGAGAGACAGAGAGACAGAGAGAAGGAGAGAGTGAGAATTATAACAATTATTCTGGGTGCATAGGGTGAGAGAGAAAGAGGAATGAGAAAAAAGGGAGTTGGGGGGTGTTCTTCTAGAGAATTCTGAAGACAGGAGGTGGGGGAAATTAATGGGGAGACAGCGAGAAATTGATTTTGTAAAACAAGACCTTTATAGCAGTTGGAGAGAGACCAGGAGAGAGAGAGAGAGGGAAAGTAAATAAAAGATAAAATACGAGGCCAAGAGTGAAAACACAGGAGGCTGTGCTGAGAAACAATAGACGGTATGCTGAGAAACGGAGAGGGAAGACTTATACAGTAAATGGGCGAGAGAGAGAGCGAGGAGCGAGTGAGAATGAGGCTGAAGGGGGCACCCAGGATGAGTGAGGGGAACGGAGTGAGAAGGAGTGGGGAGGAGGGGGGGGGACACACACACAGCCCCCCTCCGCTTTCCCACACTCGGGCCTGTTCCCACAGTGGACCCTGCTAATCCCTGTCTTAATTGGGAGAGAATTCCAGCGCACATGTTCCCCTGGAATGAGTAGAGAGAGAGAGAGAGAGAGAGAGAGAGAGAGAGAGAGAGAGAGAGAGAGAGAGAGAGGGAGAGAGTGTAACAGGAACTCCTAGACACCAGGAGGGGCAGAAGCAGCAGATATATATGTACGTAAGCATGCTGTCTAAAACAACGTGCGACCCGACTGTCAACACGTATGATGCTTGAAAGGCCCCTGGCAGTTCCTCTGTACGTCTCTCTTCCAATGCACTTCCATTTAAGAAAAAAGTGTTGACTGTTCTCGCAGGGCACTTAGCATCACTTAGTCACATTCCACTTGGTCTTAAGCATGGCTTTTACGCTGGTTTATTTTTTTGCTAAATTAACACAAATAAAGGGATCAAGTGACTTCTGTGACAGTGCTGCACTGACTGTGGTACAGTATACAGTATTGGGTCCCCCCCCCACCCCCTGTGTCTTGCAGCACCAGATAAATCCGCTGAAAAATACTGTCCCGAAACCACACGTAGAAGAAAGAGCGAGAGAATAAAGGAGGGAGATACTAGAAGCTAAAGAAACATAACAAAAACAACTGTGATTGGCAGTTTCGTTCCTGCCTCCCTCCGTACCTCAGGGACAATTTGGAACAACAGACACAGCGCAAAAAGTCTCCGAGGAGGTAACATAAGACGGCTGGCCTGTGTGGAGCAAGAGAAAGCACAGGCACAAGCTAGAGTACTGAGAGGACAGCGAGTACTTCGGTATTACAGGATTAGAGCGACGAGGTCGGGGGGGGGGGGGGGGGGAGACGCACAGGAGCAAGTGGCAAAGAGCGAGAGAAGGCTTTGAGGGGGATTGTTCTGTGAAGTTTCTGCCCTTTGTGCAGACACTCCGATGGGTTTTTTGTCTGAGAATTGCCATCCTGTCTGTTAATTGCCAGGTTTAAAGGCCCAGGCACGGACAGGTGTGTGTCTCCCTGTTGTGGATGGATGGACTCTCTGCCTATAGGGCTTATACTGTGTGGCATGCAGTGGGCACGGCTTACATCAGCTAGATAAGAAAGCCTTAGAGAGAGAGAAAGAATGGAATTGTCTTTGTATGACAAATTACTTGGCTGACAAGAGCAGTGGCATGTTTCAGTAACACTAGGCCCTGTAAGGAAGATTTTGATACTGTGGCGAAAAAATTAAGGAAAAAATTAAACGCTCATGGGCAATATATATACTTCATTGCACCCAACATCCTAAATTGGTTACTTTTCTTTCAAATGATTTTAACTGTAATAAAAGCAATAAAATAAAAAGCTGTATTATTTTAAAGTGCTTCAAATGTTATCAAGCCAGGGGGGATATTTATATTGCTGCTCAGGTACAATGAATATGAAAGAGGTGTTGAAGGCTGTCTGATATTTTTTCACAGACTATTCCAAGTAGGACTTTGGCTACATTTAAAGACCCCAGTGTCTGATGATCTGAGGGGTCTGATTGGTTTAAAGGCAGTAAGGAGGTCAGAGATGTGTTCAGCAAAACCATTAAGAAATTTACAATAAGCCGTATTTTGAAATAATTCTATATTCTATTGAGAGACAATTAAGTTATCTAATAGGAGTAATGTGTTCATCTTCTCTATCCCCAGTGGGCACTACTGGCTGCTGCATTCTGAATGAGCTGGAACCTTCATAGTCTTTTTGTGAAGTCCAGTGATGATGGCATTACATAAATTTCACCTGTTGGAGATCAATCCCTGTCGCTGTTAACCCCTACAATTCGTCATGTGGGAGGGTGTAGATGAGCATGTGTCTATTCCGACTGACATACATTTTACTGCCGCTTTTACTGCCGAAACAGGAGTTTCACCAGGAGGGCATAACACAATTGGAGGATTATGTTGTCCAACCTAGTTTGTTTCCATGCTGTTCAGACACCCTGACCAACCTGCAGGAGTCTCTAGTGCAGTGACCGGCTTCTCACCCTCGAACACCCCCAATTTCAATTTCATTGGAGTGCCCAGCCAAGCCGGATGAACTGCAGAGGATCTGGGGATTCAAACCCAAGTCTCCGCTTTGGTGGGCAGGAGCTTTACCAATGGAAATCTTATGCTGCTGGTTTTGCTTGTAGATGTCTTGATATTCATTTTCACAGCACAAAATCTCTCTTAAACTGTCATTTATATGTGTACCTAACATATGAGACAAGTATTGATGCATTAGTCAGTGTACCCAAATGTGAATTTAGACCTTGAAATCCAGCAAAGCTTTAAAAAGAAACCCCTCAAATGGACTAATTGGCACCCAACTAAATTAAGCATTACACGTGGTATATTTTGCTCAAGACACGTTTCATTCATAAAAAAATATCTGAACCTACTGTGTAATGAGAGGAAGAAAAATAAAAGAGAACACTTTGATCCCAAATGGCAGAAATCAATCAAAAATGCTGCCTGCCTGCCCTGCCCCAAAACTTCAAATAATGCAAAAACTGGACCATACTAGAAAAGATGCATTACAGCTCAGAATGAGTACACTATACAATATACAGTACTATACAATATTTATTACAATACAAAAATGTGTTAATGTCACAGCATGTCTCATGAGTAGATCAGAATCCCCCCCCCCCTCACAAAATTGGATGTTACAACCACAGTCTATGGTTACAACTCAAACTCAGCACAAAATATGCTTTACTTTTATGTGTTAGTGTCACAGCATGTCTCATAAGTAGATATGACATCACCCACCACCCAATCTCAACCCCACCCCTTCTCTAAATGTTTTCTCAATGAAACAGAGAACTAATGACCCCTATCATACAACGAACACCATGTGTTATTTCTGCTTCCCTTATGTAGCCTGGGATCAATACCTTTTTCGGGTGTGTGATCCTGTCGGGAGCAGAAGCAACCCTATATGTCTCACCCCCAAATAACTCCGGCTGCGATCAAGGGCATTGTAAGTTTAGGGCCTACCTAATAAAATCCTTATTACTACTTTTTCAAAGCATTTTTGCATAGACAATAACCTTGTGGACTTTTGGTTAAAAGTTCTCTGCAAAATATCCTGCAGTTTTTTTGTCACAAGCATAAATGTATATAAATGTGAATTTAAAAAAATGGAAATCTTATGCTTACTTGTATGCGTTAGTGTCACAGCATGTCTCATCAGTAGATATGAAATCACCCAATCTCAACCCCACCCCTTCTCACCGCACCTCATCTCGCCCCACCCGGCCACCCCATCTCAACACAACACCCCTCACTCTCACTGCACCCGCCACCCTACCTCACTCCATCTCACCACACCGTACCCCACCTCACCCCACCCCATCACAGCTCACCTCGAGGTGGGGTGGGCTGGACCCCACCAGGGTGTTTTTTTTAACATACAGCAAGAGCTGATAATACCTGGTAAATCTGACTGCAGGCTTAAATCAATCACTGCCACATCAGTATCAGGGCTCTTGATGACTAAAGTTTCATATTCCTGTGCAGCAGACTGTACATGTAAAAACATCCTGGTGGGGTCCACCGCACCCCACCTCGAGGTGAGCTGAGATGGGGTGGGGAGAGGTAGGATGGGGTGTGGTGGTGAGGTAGGCTCAGGTGGGTTGAGATGGAGTGAGGTATAGGGTGCAGTGAGAGTGAGCGTCGCGCTTGGCACAGACATGCTCAGAGCAAGTTCTATCAGGGAACTCAGTGCAGTTGTTGGTGGCCTACTATTGGGCCGCCTCAGCTCCACGCTCACATCCGCTCATCCAATCACACACTCATTTCATTCTCAGACCGCTCTATTTAACTGGACGTTTGCACTACTCAGCCCTGCTTGCTTTTGCTGCTGCTCATGCTGCTGATGCTGCTGCTCTCACCACTGCTGTCTTGCTAAAAAAAATGCTGCTCACCCCAGCTACCACCTGTCGTTTTGGATCTGCTGTTTATGTACGGGGGATTCGGAGTCCCTGGAGATGCGCTTTATCAGAGTACCTAAAAGTTTGTGAGGGGGGAGGGGGGGTCTGATCTACTCATGAGACATGGTGTGACATTAACACAATAAATATTGTATGACAGTTTGATAGAAATGTTGTGTTCAAAATTAATATTCATATATTTATAAGCAAAAACAATCACCATAAGATTATTTTATTTTTTGTAATTCCCATTTATATACATTTATGGCTTGTGACAAAAATAACTTTTAACCACAAGGGTGTAATATATGGGAAAAGCCATTGAAAAAGTAGTGCCCAGACGTGGGAACAAAAATGTACTTTATCATGGTTCACCACATGGCCTACAAGGAAGTACATCAAGTTTAAATCCTCCCTTTTCTGAGACAAACGTGAATACAGGATTTTATTTCCTTCTGTTTGAAATCAAAATTTCGAGAAACAAACTTTCACTTTTTGCAAATGTCCTAGCTTGTTCTGTCTAGTACCTATGGCCAAACATACTTTAGAGTGCACACTTTAATCTCTCCCTCCCTCGCTTACGCTGTATGATTCTGATCCCACACACCCTGACATATTTGAATGACACTCATAGTAGTCTAGTTAGTATGATGTCATCGTTTGGGAGGTTTTCTGGCCTTACCCCCTACAGGGCTGTCTCAACACTGGGATTCCTTAAGGGCATGGCAGCTGTACTCATTCGAAATAGAGGGATGGCAGGGCCTTCCCTGGTGGGGGTCGCAATTCTGGGGGTCGCAATTCACACACTCAGTGTTTCCTTTACAATACCTTTTTTTGGCGGGAAGGCACCAAAGACGCTTGCATTTCCCCTAACTCGTGTTTCTTTGTGGGAACCCCCTCCCCAAGTCGTGTCTCTCCCGCCTTTACACTGGCGTAAACCATGTCCACCCTGCCTTGATTGATTTTCAGTGCACTTTTTGGAAAGGGATTACAGCCATCTGCAGGCTCTTGAGGAACAAAGGGGCCTCGTCGCTCGCCTCCTTTCAATACTTCAGAGGGATAACATGGCCACATAAACATGCTCTCGCCCCACTCTACCCTCACTCTGTATTCTGCCTTGACCTCTCATCTTGCCCACACCGCCAACTCTTATTAGAAGCTGACCACAGGGTACTTCGTGAATAGAGGCTACAGCATCAATAATTATTAAAATGCTAAAAAGGAAAAAGAAAGTGGGCTGCCTTGAAGTGTCAGGCTAGGAAAAGAAAGTGCCCATAAAAGCGTTCTGCTAGAAAAATAGGAAGAAGACGTGACACTTTGTATTTGATGATGCCTGTCATCTGAATGTGAGAATTGGTCATTAACACGTTGGCATGTTCACACACACTTGCAAATATACAGAATTTCCATGTGGGAGTGGTTATGCCCAGCTGTGCGTGTGTGTCGTGTGGGAACCAGAAATTGTCAGCTGGGAATGTGGGATGTCTGAGACTGAGAGTGGTCATGGGTCTTTCGGCCCACTCTCAGCTGGTGCTAAGATGACTGAGGACCAGCAGCATGCATGGAGTCACTGAGAGAGCCTGGACCAGGCTGACAGTGTGGAGGAAACGCTGTCTGGCACATATGGACAGTATAGCATTTTCAATCCATAACTAAATCTTAATCACTTGAACCATAGTGTCCCTATTCTGGGGTGAACAGCCGCTGAAAATAGCAGATCTACAAGCTCACAGCAAGCCGTGTTGCGATACGTTGTTAGCTTGTAGATCGGCTATTTTTGGCAAAGATATTTAGTGTAGAGTGAAACAATCACAGTCCCTGGCATAGATTGATTGAATATTTTATTAGGCATTATGTAAAAACAGCACAAGTACAGTTAATAATATTTTGACTAAAAGGTCCGTCCAAAAAAGTCCTTGCGGTCTTGCGGTTTCCATTGAGGTCCTTGGTATTCAATTCATAGCCATATATAGTAGCACCAAACATAGAGCCCTGGGGGACTCCAGTCAACTAAGTATAGGGCTTAAGCGTTAATCACGTCATAGGGCTGTACGTTCATCGGTATACTGTACTGACACGTTTTGTATGAGTTTGTCTACCTGCCCTTTTGAATTATATTGACAACACATTCTTTTTTTGATCTTTCAGAATACTTTTGTTGATCTTTCAGAATACTTTTGCAAGTTCCATTTTGTTCTTTTGATTATGCAGAATTTAATTGCTGTTAATATTCATGCTAACTGCAAAAAGAAACATTGAGCTAAAAGTGATTTCAATTATATTAATGATTGCTTTGATAAAACATACAATTGCAGCTTGCATTAATATGAGTTTGGGAGAAGACCATGTGCCGGTTACATGAACCATCCTTAGTTAAGGTTTACCTTACAATGCACTTAAGATTTCCTGAAGACATTTCTAGATTATATTCAAAATAACCTTAATCTCAAACTAGGGTTCGTGCATCCAGCCACTGGAACACAAACAGCGTCCTCATGTCTCACAGGAACAGCTTCTGTGGCTGTTTGTAAGGCACTTCAAAGGCAGGATGAAATGGAAGGAAATATCAAGTCATTCAAAGATGTATAATAAAACAATTGAAGTAAATGATCTGACATCTTCCCTCCTTTAAGATAAAGCTGGTTTCAGAAGATAAGGTTTATAAATGATCTTAAATACTATGGATTACTTCCTCTCTGTCTGATCCTCTGAGTACTGTGTTGGCAAATCCTGGCTAACATTTGGACCATCAGGATTTTTAACCACTAATGCCCTATCAAAACATTCTAAAGTTGCCGATCTACAAACTCAAAACGTGTCTCATCACGATGCATTGTGAGCTTGTAGATCTGCTATTTTCAAACAAATTCTGAAAACTTTGGAAGAATGTTTATTTTCAAAACTTTCGCCTATTATTACATGCCAAAAATAGAGACACAGGGGTGACATGCCCAAAATAGGGACACCAGGGTGATATGCCCTAAATAGGGTCACAGGAGTGACATGCCCAAAATACCAGGGTGAAAGTGGTTAATGACAGCAGCATTTGTCAGGTCAGTTTCAGGCCACTGGTGCTCTGTCTGTTATACCATCTGTATTATGTCTGTATATGGTATATGTTGTGAACGGTTTTCATGTGTTTTAATCCGATCCCTTGTCTACAAACCAGATTTCCCATGCAAAACAATAGAGTATTGAAATGAACCAAACTGTGTTGAATTGCGGGCTTGATTTAGAGCATGAACCCATTCTGTTTACATGGGTGGATAATAGATGGGAGCCCCTGCCAGGAACACAGGACCTGTGCTTTGGGCGGGGCGGGGTTGTTATGCTGGACTTCAAGGGAGTGTCCTGGAGCACTTTGCCCCTGTCTGCACTCTCATCTCTGGAGCTTGGGCTCTGGCCATTTCCCCTGGTCTCCCACTGGGGCCTACCAAAGTCCACACCCCTAGCTCCTCTCACCCATCCCTCCGGATTCCCCTTTCCTGACTGCTTCCTGTTTTGCAGCCTCTATACATCACCTAGCTATACAGCAGAATAGAAAACAGTGCATGTGTGTTGGGGGAAAGACTTTGTGGTGTGCTGTTGTCCACAATACAGCTCTGTAGAGCCGCCAACATTTGCTAACTTCTACTGAGTTAACCTCTGGCAAATAGCAATGGGTTTGGATGACAGTAGCAGCAGTGCCAACATGCATGCTTGGAATGCTTGATATATACGTACCTAATATACAAACATACACATGCAGTACAATTATAAAATACATCTTCAGAGATGAAAGCAGCATTTGTAATATTAGTTAACATACTTGATAATGTTAGATTTATTTATAAACACCAAATAACTATACTACTAATACCTTATTATTCTATCCAGGATTTTATGGTTGTTACTTTGTGATTATTGCTTTTATCACTGCTCAAATTGTTGGATTCTTAAAAGTAAACAGCTGTGTTGATATTGAACAGTGTTGATGTGGTTAGCTGGTTACTGTGGGGTAGGCTATCTGCTATATTGTGACTTAATGATGCTGTTTAAGGGGGTTCAAGCTGGGGTCACAAAGTGACCACAATGGACCGGGGGGTGAGCGTTTGGCAAAATGTCACATGATATATTAGTGCAGGGGGCATAACTTGAGTGCTCTTTGTTTTGGCTTATCAGTCCTGCAACAGTAACCTCGGATGGACTGGGAGGAACAGAGAAGGAGGGAAGAGGGGAGGAGGAGAAGGAGGAGAAGGAGGAGAGAATGAGCGAGTGAACAGGGGGGGATGCAGAGCCAAGCGACGCAGGGGCCCCTTGCCAAGACATTTTTTTAAAGGGGTGCTGAGGCAGTAAATAGTCAGGGTGGCTGGCGGTTTGCAAACTCCAGGTGTGCCTTCGGATTTTTTGACAACATTTTGTGAATTTGTATTATTGCAATATGCACAACAATACATTTTATTATTATTTATTTTTTTATTTACTATATCAGTACTTTTCCCAATACAGAGGCAAATTCTATAGCCTAAAAAATATAATTGTATTTTATGTTATTTTATTTTCACACATTTTCTACAATAGCTAAAATAGTCAATCTACAAGCTCACAACTCGTAAAATCGTGGCGCTTGTAGATCTGCTATTTTCACTATGAATACAGGTGTACCTTAAGAATTTGACTTGCCCAATGCCCACTGTTGTGCCTTGGGACAAAAAGCTTGAAAACCACTGCTTTACATCAGTAGACTACTGATGTAGGGTCTGGGTTTAGATAGCATGCCAGACATGGGAAGCACGTCATGTCTTTGTGAATCTTTTTTGCATATAACGTAAAGACCATGTAAAATTCCTCAGCTGCTCATTTTCAAAGAGATTTACAGCATGCAATAAATTTGCGATTTTACCCGAGTAGCCTATGTGTCATAGTCTGTCTGGAGTATATGCATGCACTGCTGTATGCGGTTCCCATTTACTATGATTTCTTTCTTTTTTTACTGGGATTCTCATATTTTTGCTATGAGAAGAAGCAGGTGGTCAGTTTAACATTGTGGTTCTGAGGTATGCAGAGCCCTGTATTGGATTCTGCACGATTGCTCATCTGGTGGAGGAATGGTGAAAATATGTATTATCCATGTGTCCACTGTCCAGTCACAACATTGTTCTGTGGTCCCAGTAGGGCTGTGAGTGAACATCCTGTTTCAGTCTCTAGAACAACTTAAGTCCCATTCTGCTGAGTGGAGAAGGAACACATTTAGAATTGTTATGAAATTACTGATTGCAGAGTTGTCAATTCCTCTACTTTTCCTAGGACAGTTGGCGAGTGATCTCTAAATCCTTTGCTGACATGACTTGTTCCTTAAAAGTTTGTGTAACTTACATCGTACACTGGGTGTACAAATTACCCCAAAATACACTTTCAGAGTTCAATTAAAGGCGGATGAAACCATATAGGCTAATTTGGTAGTTTTACGGGCACTACAGCAGGGTAAAAACATGGCATGCTGCATTAGTTTGACCTTATAGTACACTGTGATGCAAGCAACGCAGCTGCAGCTAATAAAGTTATTAATGGTTGTGTTAGATTTAGGTGTGCCAATGTGCATCTGCTTCACATTTGCCTAAATCTAGCAAGGCCATTATTAATTTTATTTGGTGCAGCTGCATTGCTTAGTAACCTTCAATGTTTTTACTCTTCTGCAGTTTTTAACCTACAACGCATTTTTTTACATGAATTGTTCCTTTAGTTGAGTTGAGGCGTGGCCTATAGGCATGCCGCCATCAGGATGGAGTGTGCGACTGTGTGGCACCTCCGCTTACTTCATTCTGCCATGGCGCTCCCTTAATGGCTATTTATTGCTTCCTGAATCCTGAACATGGGAGGCCGGAGGACAACAGAATTCCAACCGTTGTTTTCTCCCCCTCGTTGGAGCCGTCAGGGTCCTGAGCACTCTTCTTAAATCTTTCTGGTCTTTTAGGTCCCCCTCGCTTTCAGGCATGTCATTTGTTTTGGGACTTTGGGGACCTGATTCATGGGGGCACTTGAAGTGACTTATGTCTGAGAAATGTTTAGAAGGCTAGAAACCTCCTGAGTTCCTCCCATACACTGAAGTACTACAGATTCAAGAGTGATAATGTTGCGTTAGGTGAGCGGATTAAAGTCTATAAAAAGAAGTGTAATCAAGCTATTATACTTACACAATATATTATATGTTAGAGTGTTCTGTGTCATAGAAAATAAAGAAATACAAAATAAGCAATGTAGTTTTTGTTCATGTTTTAATCATTCAGACAAACAGACAAATATTCCACAATACTGAGACAATGTGGTCTTTCCTCCATAGTTTTTTGTTGTCATTTCTAGAATTTCTTATTTACATATTTACATTCACATTGATATTAACATAAATTCAGACAAAGCAAATGGCAGTATATAGCTCTGTTAACATACACAGCAAAATAATAAGACTGAATGTAAAAATGTACCCGTACAGGTACAAGTTTACACTCACGGTTTTACTGTGTACTACACTCCAGCACATCATTGTAATTTGGTATGACACTCCCCCCCCCTTCTTAATATAGTGCACATCAGATATGTTATTCTTTTACAGGGCAGAATTTAGGCAATAAAACCATATTTTTGCTATTCTTTTCATCTACCATGTCCAGTGTCAGCACTTGTTTCTCACAAAGCTGGTTTGTGGATTTTTATGCAGCAATAAACACAGTCTTAGCTTAATTTGTCTTTGAGATTTTGACAAATGTAACTGCCTCCCCATCCTTATGCCGGCTTAGTGAGAAAGAGTCAGTCATCACTGGGCTGCAATGAACTACGTAGCTTTAAGCCGTGACATACCGTATAAATGGCTTCGGTTGTTCATTTGTTGTTATACATGTCCTGAAATAACATTGCCAAGACGGATTTGGTAGAGTTTGGTGGCAACACCAGCAGACAACATTGAAAGACTTTGATGACACCATGTATCCTCTTTGGCAACACTGCTGCAGTAGAACTGCCAATTTCAAACCATGGGATATCATAAACATATTTAAAGTCAAAGGGATCCAAATAAATTGTTAAAAGAATTATAGCATGGCTACTGATATAAACCACAGCAAGTCTGTGACATTTTAAACAACTGACTTCATGTGAACAATTGAGTATGTGTCATTTATAAGATGAAATATTTATACAGGGCCCTGAAAAGCAGCGGTACCCTGTGTGTGTACTAGCATAGAAACTGAATCTCAGACTTGGCTAGATTATGAAAGTGCTCTCAGCACTAGCTTGCTGAGCTTGAAAATGTATTCAACTAGCCTTTTAGCCTAGCGCTGCTATGCGCTCAGATCATGTGCACATATATTAAGTTCTCAATTGCTCCTCTATGCTACATATAGTTGCTTTTCATTTGGTTCTCAGTGCTTGCAGCATCACCAATTTCCAGATCATTCCCTTTCACATATCAGTGCAAATCTTCTTATTTTTTCAAAAAATGTCCTTTGAGGGCCTTCCATAATCTCGAAAGCAGTAACAACACTGAAGATATGACTCATTTTAACACAGCTGTTTGACTGCATAAATGGAAGGTGGCAGGTCACTTTATGAACAGAAAAACTGTAAAAACTATATATATATATATATATATATATATATATATATATATATATATATATATATATATATATATATATATATATATAGTGGCCATTTTGAAGCCTTGGTCCATGATTACACCTGCCTTGAGGTGGATCAATGTGACAATAACTTCTCAGCTGAGGATCTCATATATTTTTCCTGAGGTTTGAAGACATGACACCCAAAAACCCTGAATCAATAGCAAAGTTAATTTGCCTCAAAATTTGCTCTGAAGCGAGAAGATAGCATCTCTGTGGAATACGTGTCCAATGCCAAATTCTTAGATATCCACTACAGCTCTGTTGGTCTTTGGGACATTGCACTGACAGGTTCACTCGAGTCCTCAGTCTTTTGGGAAGACTGCATCCGTTGAAAGGGATCATCTGTGATCGACCACGGTGACACCGTCCCATAGTTAACACACCCATGGCTTTTTCCTAAACCCTTCTCTGAGAGATTTAGTCAGCCCAGAAGCAGAGCATGGAACAGGGCTGGGTTTGGCTCGGGCTGTGTGAGGCAGCCTCTATTATGTTTTTCTGTAGATAGCTGTTGGGGAGAATTGTTTTGTATTTATCAGTCCACAGCCAGTTCACAGGGTATCTGTTGAGCTTCTTTGGCCTTGATGTATGCCTGTTTAAAGTCCTTGTAGCGGGGTGCACAGCCCAACCAGGCCTCCCCAAAGTGGATCCGACCTGTGAAGAGGAAACTGCCTGGCCCAGGCCTCACGCCGCACTGCAATAGAGTCCTTATCTCGCCCTGGGAGGTCAGACGGCTGTTCCCTGTGAACACGGCGTACTTCTGCCGAAATACCCGGGTGGCGCTGACCTTTATCACCGCCGCCCGGAGGTTCTCATCCTCATCCACCGAATGAATGTTACCACGAACAACTAGAGAGGAAAATACATTCTGGTTAGCTACTGCACCATATTAGTTTGATTTAGTAAAGCAATATAAAGTAGAAAATCTAAATGTCAACAACAATGTCATCAGAAAGTAAGCTAAAACTAAATTAAATGCCAGCAATTACTGAAAGTCTTTAAACAGCTACATATTTTGTTTTCCAGAGGCAACCGATTGATAGTAAAAGGAAATGAATATGGAGGATGGAGGCTGGTCAATAATCCTTCAAACATTTCTTGTCAGGGGAGTCTGCCCCTCATGCCCATTACAGCTCAATCTGAATCATGCAGATTAGTCACTGCTCTTTGTCCAGGGAGGGGGGGGGGTGTTTAGGATTAGAGTCTACTACAGTGCCCTCAGGCGGGGTGGGGGTAAGCAGGCAAATAAGTACTGCTGTTTCACCTTCATTCTCTACATATTAAGACAATAGAATGTGTATTAAATGAGTGGCGCCTGATGGTGAACCGGGGGTCCTTCCGACTTGGACACAACAGATTATTAGAACTTAATTGGAACGGAATCATTACTTTGATAGGCTGTGCTGCAAAGACTAATTGCCATTTGGTTGTGAAATATAATAATGTAGGCTACCGATCGTGGTTGAAACATGGGTAGTTTGAGTGTGACACCGTGTCCTTTGTCTGGAGTGTTTTTATTGTTAATGGGGGCAACTCAGGCCAGTGCTGTAAAAAACTCACCAAAGTCACTGGTACAGACAGCCATAAGAAGCTCTGTGTTGTTACAGGGTCTGCAGGCGCCTAGGAGGAGGGGGAGAGAAGGACAGGGGGTTTTAGAGGGTGATCTTACAGAGTACCACAAACTGTAATACAAGACATATATAGTAATACACTGAGCCACTGGATATCAAAGACTCTGATTATGGCTAAAACCTTGAGGATAACAGTGTACGATCGAATACTCCCAAAGACGTGAGTAATAAGTGAGTGAAAATCTGGACACCGTGCGGAGACACACGCACACAGTGAGCCCAAACCACTGTGGAGCACACAGCTGCTACTTTTACAGTTGCCGGGGGATGGCCATAGTTTTAAGGTGTGAGGCTCCTCCAACCCAGACGATTTAAAAGCCCAATGAATCCCCCCTCCTAAAACCCTGCAAAGGGTGTTCACACACTGTCACACCTCATCAAAGCCTGCTGGACAGGGGCTCAGGCGGAGAAGTGGCAGGGGGCGGGGGGGTTGGGGGGGGGCAAAATTCCACTTCCACTTTTCAGAAGGTACTTCCTTCCTTTACTGGGGCCTGACACCCTCATTCACAGCTGTTTAACTTTTCTTCTTTTTTTTTTTAAAGAAGAAAAGAAAATGGTAGGGGATAGAAAGTACAGTCAACCCTTCCTGAAATTCATTGAAGAATCCACAGATGGCCACAAGAAAGGGAGTGAAACCAAACCACCCGAGCTCTGGGTGACTGCATTGACTAAACTGGGGGGAAATAAAAAGCAGGCTGGCATTTGTTTTTTTTAAAAGTCCTGCTCGCCCTGAAGTTCTGAGGAGGCCCCTTTGCCCACCCTCCACTTTCTCCTTCTTGGTGAAAACCTCTCTTGATAAATGGGATTCCTTCCTCTCTAGTCTGTAGCCCCCACTCTCTCACAGTTAAATCAGTGTGTGTGTGTGTGTGTGTGTGTGTGTGTGGGTGTGATAGAGAGTAGTTGGGGGGAGCGTTCTCCTACAGACAAGTCTCCCCACAGAGGGTCAGCTCAACAAAAGAGGGGAGCATCTCAGCTGGGCAGAGGCCTCTCTGTTGCCTGAGCGACCGCAGTAATCCCAGAATGCTCATGCAGCCCCCATTGAAAGAGCCCTGGACTTTTGGAGAAGGCCCCACATACTGGGCTTTTGTGCAACCCCCTTCTCCCCACTCCTCATTCGTTCTCCTCCAAAATCCAGACCAGTAGACTGACTCTTTCTGCACGCCTCCAGGGAACTTTTTTTTTGCCACTGCACCCCCACCCCCCCCCCCAACACACACAGTCACACACTCTGCATGGACCATGGAAAGTCCAACAAACCCTCCAGAGGAGTCTGTTTGAAATTATGAGCCATCCTCGATGTGGATTTTATGGCGCACGATATAACATGATTCATTGTTCCATGGAAGGAAATGAATGAAGGGACTGGTAATTGTGTTAAATCTTTGCAGTGACACTATCTGGCAACTATGTATAGCCAGATCCCTCAGTACTCTCCATGCTCACTATTCATGAAATTAAACGAACAGAGAGCATTCTTGAAATTACCAAAATCCACCCCTCGCCCACTCAAAAACCCTTTGACTTGAACCAACAAGGCTAACAGTTGCCTCTGCAAGCTCACCTTCATCACTGACTGGGTTTGAGTCGAGGGACAGCCGCGCCGCCCAGTCCCCTCTCAGCTCGTAGCGGAAGGAGGCGATGCGGCGGCTGATGTCCTGGTACGGCGTGGCCTGCAGGTAGAGGGCCACCCTCTCGCCGGGCAGGCGGCTGAAGCAGCGCACCCTGGGCGGTGGAGAGGTCTCCAGGCGGTCTCCGACCAGGAGCTCCAGGACGCCGTCTCTCTCCAGATAGAGCTGGGCTCCGTGGAACTCCTCCGAGGGCTTGATGCAGGCCGTGATGAGGCCCGAACTGCTGCCCCCGGGCCCCACCGCGTTAGAGGGCAGACGGGGAGACAGCGTCAGGCGGAGGGCTCCTTTGGGGTACAGCCAGTCCAGGGTTCCCTCTGAGCAGTGGAGGGAGATTTGCTCCACACTGCCTGCCTTCTGGGACAAACCACTGTGAGGGGAAGAGAAACAGAGATGGTTAGGGCAAGGTTATGTACAGTTTGAACCTTTTTTTTTCTTCTTTTTTTTTACCCCCCCTTTCCCTCCAGATCTTTGACCTCCAAACCTAACAGAGTTTCTCTCACCACATCATGAAATCTGAGTCATCCCACATACCATCAGAGGAAGTGGTGAAACCTCTCTGGAAACCAAGAGAGAAAATTGCGCTGGGCACTAGTGCAGGACGTGTGGTTTTTAGGTTTTGATTTCAGATGTGGGCACGGAAAGGGGGACAGCTGGCGACATGAAAGAGCCAGGAAGTGGAACTAGAAATGACTATTCGAAGTAGAAATGCATCAAATCAAATAAATGCAGGCCGCAGTGAGTTCAGATGTGCGCAGCCACCGGGAGGGAGAGAGGGCGCCGCCTACTGGCAGTTTCTCTAAATCTGGATCATTTCACCGCATCTGTAACGGCCATCGTATTAAATAACAATGCATTTGAATATGGTTAACTGGGTAAACGTAATAAATCAGCTTGCATGATATGTTGTTCCGATTTGAGCGCCCTAACTACTTAGCCTATGTTACCATGTTGATGTTGGTCATCATGGCTATTGATTGCACACATCCCTGACTCTGAGCAGTGATGGAAAAAGTACTCACATTTTGTGTACTTAAGAAAAAGTCGCGAGATGTTGTGTAGATCGGCTATTTTCAAATAACCAAAGTTTAAATAGGGCTGAAGTGGTTAATGTATGTTTTGTAATATAATCCAAATCTACAAAGTAACTAGTAGCCTATAACTAAAGTTTTCACATAATTGTAGTGGAGTAAAAAGTAGGCTACAATGTTTGCCTCTGAGGTGTAGTGGAGTAGAAGTAAAAGTATCGAAAATTGGAAATACTCCAGTAAAGTAAAAGTAGCCCACCTCAAAAGTGTAGTTAAATACAGTACTTGAGTAAATGTAATTAGTTACTTTCCACCACTGTCCCCTGAGGCAGAAGCGCAACACTAGCCTACAACAATTTGAATTGCCCTCTAATGAGCATGTCTCAACTCGTTTGGTCACTGACCACAGTCCATTGCGTTTGTTTTCTTTGCAAACTGTTAATAAAGAAATCAATCAATCAATGCATCAGTTTGTATATTTTAAAATGCACGCCAAGAGACATCCGTTGTTGCATCACTGAATGACAAACTATTGTGTCATACTCATTATCACATCATGAACTAGTATAGCATATTTATTGTCATGTAGTATTATTATTATTTCTGTTATTAAGGAGATACTTGCCTTCCTTTCCATGTGCATTGGTCTTCGGAGTAGTTGGATCGCGCCACATCAAAAATGGCAAATAGTAGAATCCCAAAGTGATAATAAATCCCAAAACGAGCCATTTTCCTCAATGGATGATGGATCAAACCGTTATTCCAAAGAAGGACAGATCTTTCCTAAAATAACTTCTGCGAGTGAAAGTTCAGCAGCACGAAACGAACTGTAGTTGTAATATTCTATTCTTAATAACCTCCATAGTTGGGGTAGCCTAGATCCTCCTAACCTTTTAGGGATAAGATAGATCAGAGAAGAATAGCTGCCACACACTCTCACCATCTATGTATGAGTATGTGTGAGGAGGAGGAGGATGGGGTCTCTCTCTGAAGTAGTGAAGTTATCCCCCCTCAGCAAAACTTCAGCGGCCAATCACATTCCGAGAGGTGAAACTTTAAACCACTCATAGGGGGAAGGGTGTGTGCCAGTGTTGCCATATCAGCTTATTATAAGCGACGTTTGGGCTTGTTTTTCTGTGAAGTTGCTTGTAAATATTGATAGATTTGCGGGTTGCAGTTTTTGGGCTTGTTTCGTGTACTTGCTCATTTGGGGCTTGCTTCCTAAATGTTGTTTAAAAACCAGTGGTTCTCAAACATTTTCATGTCAAGGACCCCCCATTGCCCCCAATGTAGTTGTCCACGACCCCCCCCCCCCCCCCCGTTTTGCCAGCCAGGGACCCCTGTACCAGATTTGTGATAAAATAAATGTTTCAAAAAATATATCCAAAATGTTTCACAAGATTTTTTATTTTTTAAATAGCAGATCTATGTGAACTTGTAGGTAGGCTATTTTAAGGTTTAAACTTTAAAGTGCTCATGTGGCTTCTTTTGGGCTTGTTTTCATAGAGACCTTGTTGCTTATTTCTATTGCAGAATCTGGCAACACAAGTGTGTGCCCTATTGCCCGTGACGACTACAATGGTCTATCAGTATGCAAGAATAAACTATGTTGGGGCTATTTACTATTGCGTTAGACATGCCTGCATAAAACATCAGTTAGATATCACATTGTTGAAGGAACGTCTAGACTGCCAGTTTAAAGTTTATTGTGTTAATGATCAGATAGATAGATAGATAGATAGATAGCCTACTTAGATAGATAGATAGATGGATAGATAGATAGATAGATAGATAGATAGATATATAGATAGATAGATAGATAGCCTATATAAATGTAAGCATGAAACACAGAATACATACATAAGCGTTGAAAAAGATAATAAATAGACATAAATAGTCTGACCCTATAGCCATCATGCACTTCCTCTGACTGAGTTAACATAATGTATATTCTATCATTAAGTAAAAAATCTATCACCAGTGAATATATGCATGAATATATCTATCACCTATGAATGGATATGTGCACAGACTATCAACAGGGAATATGAAACTGTCTGATATATGCACAGTATCAGCTGGTGTAAAACTGGGTAATATCAACAGTGAAATTGGAGCAAATCCTAAATTTAGTAAATTAAAGAAAAACATTGAGATAATGAGTCTCTTGATCCCGATACTAGGATTCACTTTCACTTTCACTAAATTGTAGTATGTCAAGTGTAGGCTACTTTTGCAGCAGGACTTAACATAGTGGCTTACCTGACCTGAATTGATCAATAGTCACTTGAAAACAAATTGGATTTCATTAGATCTGAATAACATACAGTAGCTAGTGATGTACCTCACATAAATCACGTGAAATCACACCAAATGATCATCAATGAATATGATGATATTTTGATTCCTCATTCACAACCACAGATTTTTTTTTTTTTACAATTGACGTAGAGTTTCTCCCTGTTGTGTTGTGCCCTCTGCCCTTAACCCCGCTGGGCTTCTCTTTCATGTTGCAGTATTTAGAAGCAAATCAAATATTCTTTTGTGCTGATAGACTGCTATCCATTTCCCTGACCCGTAACAGTGACTTTCAATGTAGTCGTGTGTGTTTGCGTGCGTGCATGCGTGCGTGCCTGTGATGAAGGCCTGCTGATCAAGTTATGACAAGGCATCAGACCTGCACAAAGGCACATGTGCAGAAATCCAGCTGCTTTATTGTCTGTGGCAGGACTGGCTTTGTTCTCCCCGGGGAATTTCAAAGGCACACAGTTTAAAAGGGAGAAAGGCAGGGGGTGAGCGAATCAAAGAAAAAGAAAGAAAGAATACATTAGTGCCTAAACTTAGTTATGGGCATCACCAATATGACATGGCATCCACGTGTGCACAATGCTTGCATGGTGTGCACTGCACACGCACATGCATAGATAGATGCACACTTTGCTCAAAGCGTCGTTCGTTACACTGAGAGGCACATGTCCCTTTAAACAGCAACATGTGCACCTCTTCTGACCCTCGCAGTTTCGTTCTTACTAGGACTGGTTTCAGTTCAGCATGCAGAGTAGCACCAGCACGTTCAAACAGTAGTCATGTTAGTTTCCTATTCAAGGTCAGACAGAGTGTGTGAAACACCAGACCCAGTCTGTTTCGGCTCTGCACCTAGAACAAAGCCTGTCATTGATTCCAATGAAATGTTGTTTGGTCGTCCTCACACGTATCCGTAGCCAGTTTCCCACTCTCGCAGAATTCAGGTCTCAGTGTTCTGAGTGGCGCGTGAACGCAGTGTCTTCAAACACTGCTATGGGTGTACGAGAGTTTGCATGTCGGTGTTAGCGCTGTGTGTATTTATTTATTTGGTAAACTGTACTCTCGTTCTGTCCTCTGTCCTGTTCTGTGTGTGTGTGTGTGTGTGTGTGTGTGTGTGTGTGTGTGTGTGTGTGTGTGTGTGTGTGTGTGTGTGTGTGTGTGTGTGTGTGTGTGTGTGTGTGTGTGTGTGTGTGTGTGTGTGTGTGTGTGTGTGTGTGTGTGTGTTGGAGACGTGGAAAGGAGGTGCCGACAATGTAGTGTTACTGACATTTACGGAACCTTGACAATGTAAAAGCTCTCGAGCTTTCTACCTTCCTATTCTCTCTCTCTCTCCCCCTCCCTCACTCTTTCTCTTCTCTCTCACACATGCAAGCACACATGCTATCAAATGTGCCAGATTGAATGCTGGTGGTCTTTAGTGGTCTTTTATGGCCAAACTGCAACTGCAGGTCCTGCAATCAGGACTTTGCAATTATGCAGTACAATATATAATCTTAAATCGATGTGAGTACAACACACACATAAACACAAATAAAGACTGATGTTATCAACCAATGACCTCCAAATATAAATCCACGGGATGAGAGAGATGAACTGGAATCCTAAGCCGTTCCCAGCCTTCTTGTCATCTTCCCATGGCGCCTTGGTGCTAATCCAGATGATCTGATGTTGCCACTGTTTGTTCTCCTGGTCGGTGACATGGATCCCTCACAGTAATGAGACCATGTCAGGAGAAATCCATGACTGATAAGACGACTACTTCTAGGGAAGATGGACGTCTTTGATTTTAGAGGGCTGTGCGGTAGCTTACATTAATAAATGCAGACAGTGGCTGCACTTTGAATTTTCACTATGGCAACTGAATGGGAATGTGTACCAGTGATGGGACCATTCTGACATTCAGATGAATGTAGTTTGATGAGGTGAGTCTGACTCTGACATAAGCAGTCTTGCCGCTTTAAAAGAGGTTTTGTTCTCACGAGTTGATACGATTTAAAACAGTTAAAACACTGCCAAAGAAGGATATACACACAAAAATCACCCAGAATTAGGTATAAAATGTGTATATAAAGTTAATAGCAGGCATGCAGATTTGTGTTGGAACCACAATGATACATTAAACTCATCACAGCTATCACAGTCCAGCGTCATAAAGCTCCAATGGCTGCATGAAGGCATCATTCAGTCAATCATGTTTGATTAAATCACGTGTTTTGTAATGATGTTACACATACAGGTATATAGGGTCAAATGATGAATGAGAAGGCCTGTAGTAGGTTCCCATAGCCATCTACAGTTTTGTGATGAGTGGCTGAGATCAGTCATGCTGGCGTGTTCCCGTCTCGCCATGCAGGTGACAGGGTCCTGGACTGTTCCCAGAGTCGAATGGTGGCCCGGGTCTGTGTGAAGCCTGTGGGAAGAGCTAACGCGGTGAGCCCGGAGAAACTGAAACTAGTACCGTTGTTTACCGTCGAAGCCCCTATGAGAGCTATGTGAAAACTGACACCTGCTTTCTCATTGCACTTTCTCAGGAGCACTGTGTGTTTGTGTGTGTGTGTGTGTGTGTGTGTGTGTGTGTGTGTGTGTGTGTGTGTGTGTGTGTGTGTGTGTGTGTGTGTGTGTGTGTGTGTGTGTGTGTGTGTGTGTGTGTGTGTGTGTGTGTGTGTGTGTGTGTGTGTGTGTGTACGCATGTGTTTGTTTGTTTGTTTGTTTGATAGTAAAGTTTTCTTTGTGCCTCTCATCACTGTCATTCAGTTTGTGTGTTTTTATTGCACTGAATTTCACTCTCCCTCTCATCTCAGTGTGTGTGTGTGCATGTGTGCGTGTGCGCATGTGCGCTCGTGCGTGCGTGCTTGTGCGTGCATTAGTGTATGGCTCAGTGGGGATCCGTAGAATA
Source organism: Gymnoscopelus braueri (assembly GCF_963280865.1). NCBI lineage: Eukaryota > Metazoa > Chordata > Actinopteri > Myctophiformes > Myctophidae > Gymnoscopelus > Gymnoscopelus braueri. The sequence goes on along the minus strand of NC_137617.1, from coordinate 27,582,624 downwards.
CGAGTGGGCCCTATACCAAATAAACAGAGTCAGACAGGCTTGATAGCAAACACAGCTGGAAACGCACTGAGACACCCTGAGAATTCTCCTTAACTGCTTTCATCAACAAGTAATAGATCGCTTATCGTCACTGGCACAGTACTGTCATACCGTGGCCCTTGTGCTCTTTTATCATCTCTGTAGGGGTCCCCTCCTGTATCTGTGCATAAAGAAATGCAGCCCCAATGTAGAGGCCCCCAACATACATTTGTTTTAATCTTAACAATGATCAGATTAATATCATGACTTGAGAGAGCCACAAGTCACAAGTCACCAGAATGATTTGTGGTAGCTGGGACCACATCTGAATTTTAAGAAGCTGTAGTTGTCTTTTACACAAAATGCATCAACTCTCTCTCTCTCTCTCTCTCTCTCTCTCTCTCTCTCTCTATCTCTCTCTCTCTCGCTCTCTCTCGCTCTCTCTCTCTCTCATATGAATTTTCTTCATTGCATGACAGGAATTTGTTGTAGCTGGGACCACACATAAATTGTCTCTAATTCAATTTGGGCATCAATCTCTCTCTAAATCTCTAAGTCTTGGTTGTCTTTGTGGCATTGCTCTTTGACAGTCCTCTTTCTGTATTCAGCAGCTCTAAATATAATCTAATTATTGTCTTTGGGGTCACAGGTCACAGCTGGGTGCCCTGGGGACTTCTAATTAGAGAAATGGAGGGAAGTGGCTGCAGGTGTCTCCAGTGTCTTGTGCAGCCAAACCGGAGACATTCATGACTGTTCAGGAGAGTTAGGTTTGTGATTGTGAGTCATTATTATTATTATTATTAATTAAAATTGAAATAAAAAAGTAAAATAAGACTACCCCCCCCCCCCCAAAAAAAAAAACAACCTATGTAGGCCTATGTATACTTCATTTTGATTATGCTGCATTTAAAACTTAAAGTCAAATTATTGTGACGTATTCTATTGACATGAGTCACAATTTTTACATTTCACAGAACTGATACCCCTGGTATCAGTTTATCCTGCAGGACAGAATATAAAACGTTTGTTTTAAGTTTGTCAGTGCTCATACTGCTATGAGTCAATTCATAAAATCTGCACTGCATGAAATATTGGTTTTGATGCAGGGTTATGTTGTTGTTACAGTCAAACCCCCGTTCCCCCGTCTCCCCCTGTCCGTCCATCCATCCATCCATCCATCCAACAACCCATTCAACTCACTTTAAACTGTTATCGTTTAATTTACTATAATTTTCTGTGCAAAATATATGTGTAAAATATAGCCCATGGAATAATATCCAAATAAATGCTATTTTATTCATTGCTCAAGTATATTTCAGAAAAACAAGAAAGTCTTTTGGATCTTTCCCATCTTAGCACACATAGTATAGATAAATAAATACTAATGATAATCCTAATCCTTCAGTGATAGAAATTTGACCATTCTATCCTGAGCCAGAGGAGGGATCTCTTGTTCCCTTATCTCAGTGAAAGTAGGTAATGATACAATGATTGAACCCAAATTAGATTTAGAAAGAGCCGGCAACAATAGCCAAGCACCTTGGTGGGCTTTGCGTTGATTCTTGCATTCCTCAGTGTTCAAAAGCACATAAGGGAACAGTTTATCTGAAGGGCAAACAGGCCAGCCACTTTGTAAGTGGTTCTTCACACAGTGTTGTCAGTGTTAAGTCACCACAGAGGACTTTAAAGGACGATGTTGACTTATGGCAATCAGTGCTTTGGTAGCTAGCAGGAGACAGCGACGGGGATGAAAAGCATTGAAACACCCGGTCTAATCACCACAGAATGCACAGGAAGCTTCCGTGGTTTGTGAGGTTTTAGGGCACACACACAGAGTACAGAGACGAAACCGGTCAACATCCTCAGCTTTTGATTGTTGACAGACTGACACAAGCCTCTCCTGGAACTTAATTTCACCCAACTAATCTGTCTGTAGGGTGAAGCCTCTTTACAGTGGTTGGTGGCTTGTGTGGGTGAGCCTGCCCTGACACATGATCGCATGATATGTATTTCACAGAATAGAAGAGAGACTGTGTGTCGCGTGCACTTATGTGTGTGAGAGACGAGGGAGGGAGAGTGGGACGTAGATAGGCGCACACACACACACACACACACAC